>NW_024962270.1:15996093-16043181 GCF_019238085.1 Lagopus leucura | reverse complement strand
AAAGAAAGAAAGAAAGAAAGAAAGAAAGAAAGAAAGAAAGAAAGAAAATGGTTCATTACCACTCTCTGGGAGTTCCACAGAAGCAAAAGCTACCAGCCTGCTGGCTGGATGGCGGAGGAATGTCCCCTTAGACCATGACGGTGGCAAGACAGTGAAAGTGGGTACTTGGATATTCTATGCATCCCTAACAGCACACATTCTCAGGCAAGGTGCCCAACTGCCCTCCTCGACCCAGGAGATGTCCTCTCACCCACCATGGTGGCAGCCAGGCAGGATGCTGGGGGGAGCGGTGCCATCTTGGGACAGGCCACAGCATCACTCCTCAGCCAGCAGGTGATTTAACTGCTGTCTCATGAATCTTGTCTGTGACAGGAAACTGAGAGCAAGGGATGTTTTCTTGCCAGGAAGAGCAACATAGAGTTTATGAAGACAAGAAGTCCAGCTGGAGCTTCCCACAGCACAGAGAGCTCAGGAGCGGGAAGCACAGCCTAAATCCCCTTCTACCTGGTCCAGTCAGGAAGCGATGCTATGTAGGCTCCACGTTATGTACAGGAATGTCACTACCAGCTGCATTTCAAAGCAAGTTCAGATATTCTTTTATTCTTTTGATTAAAAAGAGCACATGTGCATAGGGATTTTCAGTGTTTTCCCCCATACTGTGTCCACACAGTTGGCAGGTCTTTGTTATAGCTAATGTAAATGTAGTTGGCACATGAATCACATGTGAAGGTAATGTTAAACAGAAGTTTGTCGTCACAGGACTTCATGGGAAAATTGGTGTTTTTTTAGTGAAGAATGTAGACTGTCCTTTTGGAAACGAGAATGCCCTCCTTCTTCTGGGACTCTGCACACCTGTGAGCCATGAAGAAAGCCAAAGGCAAAGAGTGAACTTGTTGGTCAGGCCTCTGGAGCAGGGCTGCAGAAGGAAAGACATTGCCTGACAGCACCACACTTCTTCCTAGGCCAAGAATGTCTGGCAAATCTGGGTAGTAACATTTAGGGTCAGATTTCCTTTAAGGTAAATGCTATTTAACTGGAAAACTAACTCTGACACTGCTCTCAGCTGCTTTCTGATTGTATTTCTGGCTATATTTCCAATTCTTTTTGTGAAATTCTCACACACAGGTGTGGGCACAGCCTCTGGACACAGGGTCCATCTGTTGGACTCCAGGTTTTACCACTGTTGGCTTGCAGCTGACTTGAAGATGTGACTGCTGGTACTTGTGGAAACTCATGAAGACTTGCCACAGAGTCGGCATTTTGAAAGGAACATTTGAGTGGAAATGTAAAACAACAAATCCTCCCACCATCACCATTTCCCCCTGCTTTTCAGCCAGCCCCAGGAGGATGGGGCTCAGACAGGGCCTGTTGACTGGGGGTTGAAGTTGAGTGCATGGGTGATGTTGAATGTGAGGATCACCAAGGCCTTGCTCCAGTCTGCAGCCTCATAAAGCTCTATCAGCAGCAAATCCTGCAGCATGTTTTTCTTCCCTTTATTATTTTTTTTTTTTCTGGCAAATTTACATTCACTGCCTATCAAGCAGGAAGTAAATAAAAAGGCTGTTATTGTGCTTCAAGCCATCAATTTGAGAGCAATCACCTATATGTTCGGGATGTGCTGGCAGCGAATTATCTGCAATGAGAAGCTGCTTGCCAATCAGAGTTGCAAAAGCCTGTTAGCATTGGCTGCACCTGGAAGAGGATGCAGCTCACTCAGTTAAGCATGACAGTCAGATTCCCAGTGCCCCCTGTGGTTTGGAAGCAGAGGATCCAGAAGCAACCTCCTGCCCAGGGCAACCCCAGAGGCCCAGAACTGCAGAGCCCCGAGCATGTGCTATCCTGTGCAGTGGGGACATGAATTAAGGAAAGTAAGTTAGGTTAAAAGTTCTGTGCCTTCATGGGGTTTCAAATTGGCAGCTGCAAGTTTGACCTTGCTAAGCCAGGTTCTCGCTGCCAATAACAGACTTAGACAATCACTGCAGACAACAAGTCTCCTCTTCTTCCAAGTAACATTGTTAGCTACCCCATCTCTGGAATGTGAGACACTAGACTAAGATGGCAAACCACAAATTAACAAAGAAGCAGCAGAATGGTGAACGAAGTTGTGGCTGATGAGATGACCAGTTAAAGCTATCCAAGTGTCCTCCATCCTAACCCAAGTCCAATAAAATAAAACGAGGACCTTCATCAGAAAGGCCACCAAGAGATACGTCTGTGTATAGGAGCTGAGACTTGGGGTGCGAGGGGGAATGTCAATCATTTTGGGGACTCACTGGGGACTCAGCCTTTTCTTGGACATCTAATGTGTATGTAAGCAGCTTGCTCTTTAAGTATGTGCCTTTCTTGTCCTCCAGTATGCAGGCTAGGTGGAAATACACCCTCTGCATCCAGCATGTGTGCAGCACTGATTAATCATACCTGCTTTATAGTTACTCTGTGGTTATGGAGTTTGATTTCTGCAGGTCAGACACGAGGCAGAAGATTTGCCATGGAGGAACAAAATGATATGCAAAACTGTCTGTGGAACGGGAGGAGTCAGAGGAGCAATGTGCCCTGTAAACTTTGCCGTCGGCTTTTGGAGGTTGAGCCACAATGATCTCAAGGAATCCATCCATTTGTTAATCAGATCACCTGAGTCCACTTCAGTCTCTTCTGGAGAGAGCCTAATTCTAAGTTGCTTCCCAGTGTCTTACCAAGTCAAAAACCAAGGTAAGTGAAGTGAGCTTCAGGCCTTCAGATTTGCTACACCAGCCTGGAAAACAATGCAGAGTAGCTATGGTTTTGCTGTCACACCTGGCATCTCCTGCAGTGAACACTGTGCTCTCCAGGCCCATGGAAATGTCACCTCTGCGTCTCACCTCTAAGGCATTTCAATCTCAGTCATCTCTGAATCAATCAGTGAAAATATCACGTCTATTTTCATAATGCAGCACCAAAACTCCCATTGCCTGGCACTGGGACTTCTGAACGCTGCCAGCCCATGGCTCAGGCCCCAGTCACTGAGGTCACCTCCACCAGTGCTACCAGTCCTCAAAGTCACTGTTAGCCTCTGATTCCAGGAGGGTAATTCATTACCCTGAAGAGCTCATCTTCTTGCCCATCTATCTATATCTCAGTGCTGCACTGTTTATGTTAGCGTAATCATTTCTCATGGAGAATGTCAATAAATGCTGAAGACAAAAGTATACTGATACCACCAACAACAGAAAGCCCAACTGCTAAATAATTCCTAGAATGAGTTGTCAGAAACCTTTTATTTACTGTTTCTGTGCATTTCATTTATTCCTGGCAGCAGGCCAACCTTTCTGACAGTTAAGATTTATTGATTTAATTGCCTAGGGTAACCATGCAATAAAATCATCTTAAAGATAAATTTTCATGGCACTGTGCAGCATTGAAGCAATTTTTCAAGTGCTATGGCTATATTTCTGCAGGTTACAGGTGCAAAATTTGCTTAAAGCAGAAATGTCTCTTTACTGTATCCCCAGTGCATCAGTGTGGTCTCTTACGTGGAACTCTTTTCCGTTTTACTGGTGTCGTGCCCCACCCCTGCCCCCTTCTTGTTGTTTTATTTTAAGAAGAATGGTGCAGGTCTCACAGAAAAGAAGAGATACTTTCTTAATTGGTTCATATATTCCATGTCCAGGAGAGGCAAAGCTTCTGTTTAATTAGTAGTAGGCTGAGAGGCTATTTAGAGTGTTATACAGGAGCATTTGTCTCCAGCTGTTTGACACTTATAACACAGAGGCCTCACATGGCAGATGACTGACATAATCTTTTATTGGATCTTTAGATCTTTTTATTTACACCGTTAAAGGGCTCATTACAGTTCAGAACAAAGAGTAAAGGAAAATATCTAGTTCTCAAGTTAAAGACAACATTTCTAAAGTCAAAGATAACATACACTTTTAGCACTGGAACATGCTTTCTTATCTCCCATGATTTACTGTGGAGTGGGGATGCTGCCTGACTGGAGCATGGCATGTAATGACTGTTGCTCTGGCAGCCCTGCATCTTCCCCCGCCAGATCCAAGCACTTCATTCCCCCTCCTGTCCAGCTGAGAGCAGGTGGCCACAGCCAGCTCCCAGGTGCCACCAGCTCCCAGGTGCCACAGCTCCCAGGTGCCACCAGCTCTTTGCAGGTGTCCTGCAGCTCCTGCACATCCGAAGGCCACAGCCACTGAGGCAGGAGTAATCCCCACCAGAGATGAGTCCCACAGCGTGAGTGTCAATAAATAGACACAGAAACAAAGCAGAAATTTTGCTCTGCCAACATCTCCTGAAATGCTGAGCACACCACTGCAGCAGTGTTTCCCAGCTGAAACACAAACATGCAGTGAGAATGGACATGTGAAAACTTGCGAGCGGAGTAGAAGGGGGAGCATGTGGTCTTCTGCTAAATGCAGTACAACACTTTAGCGTTTCTTTTTTGATCAGAGCTGGATTTGAATCTGAAACAGAATGGTCTTGATTCTCCAGAGAAGGATTCTTTTGATTTGAATGAAGCTCAAAGAAAAAAGCTCTTCTGGCCCATACCACTGAGCAGCATGTGGGGCCAAGGCCTTTCTATCACCTCAGCTGTGTTTGACTCTGGTCTCAGCAGAGAAGCATCCGGGTCTATGCAGAGGGAGGCTGAGCGTGGGTTTGTAGCACTGCAGTCGTCAGTGGCCCCATAGTGGTGCCTCTTCTGGGTCACTGCAGAAGAAGATTAAAAGAGGTGTTTAGCTTCAGACATTTTATAATCACAGTCCTCAGTGCATTTTAATACCAGTAGGCACCTGGACTAATTAGGTCTTACCCCACTGTGGTGGCAATACCTTGGCTGGGGGCTGTGCTGGGACACAGCCAGGCTGGAGATGTGGTGAGGGCAGGGGAGGCTGTAGTGTAGAACAGCGAACAGCCATCTCACAGGCACTCCTTGGAGTGATGCTGTCACTTGGGACCTGCTCTCCTATCAGACCTGTGTGCCTGTGGTAGAGCAGAGCTTTCCCAACACCTCTGGAGTCTTCTGGAACAATTGGCAGGGCTGCCTTCAGGTTTGTCCTGCTGAGTCACCTTGGAAGACTCAGAATTTTGTACCCTAGCAGGCTTTCTCTTATGTTGATCTCATTCTGCAGCTCTGTCTCTCTTTCTCTCATCACTCTGGCCTCATTGCCTGGCCCCTGGCATCACCCTGTGCACTCACGTCCATTCTGCAGTGTGCTCCTCCCCATCACTCAGCCACAGTTCCATGACTCTGACCACTCATTTGCAGAGTACTTTTCTGCAAGGGTGCAAGGACTCTGCAGCCACCTGACGTATGACTCAGGGTGGAAGCACAGCCTGGAGCAGACCGCAGCCCACGACGCTGCGAGGCTCTGCTGCCTGCAGGGACAGTGAGGCTTGCTGCTGAGCACATCAGATCAACTGTGTGAGAGCTGGGCTGTGTACAGAAGCTGCTCAGGCAGCCAGTTACAAAAAAATAAATAGTTCCCATATAGAGAAAACTCATACATTACCTATTAAAGCTCTGTTTAACTTATGAGTGAAACAGCTACAACATTCATTTGTTACTTTGGGTTTGCTCCAAGAAAAGCAGCATGTGAGATGTGTACATGTGTTTGCAAACGTGTGAGGGAAAGTGTACTCCCTGTTTTCAAAGCCATATAGTCTGAGATGGGTAGATTAGGGTGCATGTAATACTTGTTAACCCATGAATGAATCAGAAGAAGTGTTTTGAAAAATAAACTCATATAAATTCAAATTATTACTAATAAAATGTGAAATTGGCTGAACGATTTATGTTCTTCTGGTGGGAAAGAGCTCAAACTTGCAGACATACTCTGCTGACAGATTGTGAGTCTCACATTGCAAACACTGACTTTAAAGCCGAGGACCTTTACTCTGGGTAGTTAACCTCTTTGACCTCTACCCCTCTGACTTCAGCCTTTCATTAGGTGAAATACTGAGGCAGGTTGGATACATTAAAAAGAGTATTAGTGAGAAGAGAGGCAGTTGAATCAATAGTGTCAGTAAAGGTAGACCTATTTATAGAAAAACAATGTCAGCATATGATAAACCTGTGAGTAAATTGGCTGAAAGCCCAGAGCTTTGTACTTGTTTGGAGAGCTTGATGGTGTCTGAGCAACAAGAAGAACACCTGGTAATACCTGGGCTCAAAAATGTCAGCCATACCCAGTGGTATCCGAAAAAAATCAAAAATGTGCCCTTAGGTGGGGAAGGAAGGAGGGCAAGAAGGAAGGGAAAAAGAAGGGAGGAAAGGAAGAAGAGAGGTACCTTGGAAGGGAAGGAAGGAGGGAACACGCATATTTACAAGTGCTAAGGGAAATGCCAAGCCCTGTTAAGGCTGGATGGCACTGACAAATGTTGAGGTCCATGTCTGCTCTCTCTTAAACACGGAGCTGAGTGGTGGTGACTGAGAGCCACATCCTGAACCACGCCAGAGCTGCTGGTTGCAGTAGCCGTAGTGTTAGCATACATACTGTGCTCACATACATAGAGTGAATACTTTCAAAATGTTCATTTGTAAAGAATCAGAACTACAAGCTGTTTCAAAACCCCTCCCTTCTATTAACGTTGGAAATGTGTCCTCTGATAAAAACTCTTCTAGAAATGATTCAGATGAATTAGTACAGGAAAATCTTGACGACTTGGAAAGCGCTGAGTCGGAAGCAGTGCCATCAGTGAATAATGAAAGCAAACCATCATTCTGAAGTATGACTAATGGTGACACAGACTGTCTAGAAGAACAAATAACCAAAAAATGTACTACTTGGCCCCAAAACTGAGCTGAACATTTTTTGAAATCACTTCACTGCTATATGAAGGCTACCAAAAAAACAGGAAAGCCTGCCAACTTGTGTCCAATGGGGGGAAATTTCACTTGTCCAAAGGAGAGATAGATGATTCATTCTGTGGAAGAGTGAGACTTATTACTCTTAGAGACAATATTAATAGATCCATCCAAAATCATCCATGGAACAGATCTGTTGATGGTGCCAAAGATCCTTAGCTGAAAAATGTGCTGAGAATCTTGAATGTGCAACATAGAATGCTGCAGTGAAATGATTACATTTTGTGGCACCTAAAATGCTTTTATCAAAGGATGACTTGACAAGACGTTGAGATAGCTAAGTGCTTACGACTGAATGTCAGTCAAAGACTTACATTTATTATTCAAGAGCAGATTGAGCCTCAGCTTGGCAAAGGGAAAAATGCTAAACTAAGGCTTACAGAGAGTGTGTTTAGGAATAGATAGGAGGTATCTTTAGCAATCCAGCTACATTCATTCTGCTTCTTGGGCTAGATGCATCAGGTGTGGCTTCACAAGCACAGGAAAATAATTTGATCCCTAGTGCCTCACTGCGGAGTCCAGAGGTAAATAACGGCATGCATGTGCTGTGGCTTCAGAACCCAGAAGTTTTCAACTCAGTGCTGATAGCCCTGTAGCTAACAACTGTCATTGTAAACATGCAGTAAAAGAAATAGCTGCCACCAAGAAAATGTGTTTTCTTTCCAACAGACGAGCATAGATGAGCTGCAATTTACCTTTAGCACAGTGACTCACCATATGAATGATCCCACACTGAAGAGCGTGCTCTTTATCACTAGGAAGTCCCCCCTAAACATACACATTTTAAAGCCCTGACTCAAACCAAGACCATCACAGCTCACCCATTCAGTATCACAGTACGTGTCCCAGCCAGCCCTCAGCTTCCCTGAGATGACCAGGAAAAGGACAGCCTACATTTGCAATGGCCTCCCAAGGCCTAGTGAAGAAACCTGGCAGTCAAGAATGATTGCCAACAGCATGCACATCCTGCCCAGTACTGGGACTTGCAGCTGAAACCAGCACCATTTCTTTTCCATCATCAGAGCTTAATAAAAGGCATGAGCTTTATGCTCACATCTGGAGAAAATCAGAACAGTCAACCTTCAGCTTAAAGTGCAACTACCACAAATGAACAAACCAGAGAGACAAGTAATGTAGATTTATACCTTTATTCATAAACACATATATATGTTTTCTAACGGTGCAAGTGTCCTACAGGTTGCAGGCTAAGAACTCAGTCCAGGACTGACCTTTATAACATTCCCAGTCATCCCACTGGCACTGTTTTCTGCAGACTTCTCAGAGCATCTAACAACACTCTGTAAGTTATTAATTTTATGTGGAAGTGATCAAAGTAGCGGTGAAATGATGTGCGAAAGGAAAGGTAAGGAATCAATATCACCACAGAGCTCAGACCTGGGAATAGTGCTCTGCTGGTCACGTAAAGAGGAGGAGCACACACTTCCCTCTCTGCAGCATACCTGAGATAATGAACATCGTCTGAGAGAAGATCGGGGTCAAATTATTGCACTTGTGAAAGCAGGAGTGAAAGGAAGATAAACAAAGCCTCATGCTTGATCTGCCATCTTCTTGCAACTGTCTAATTGCCTTCTATGCCCAAAGGCTTTGCAAAACAAAAAAGCAAAATGAAAGAGAAGTGCCTTGAAGATGTTAAATATACATACTAAGGAAGGAAAAAAGCAGGTTTTCCTGTAGGGTACTTGTATCAATTAAATTTTTCAATGAGGAGAACTCCCTTGCGCTCCCAATATCAGCACTCAAGTCTACACAACTCTGTTTACTCCTTTAGTTAATATGAATGAGCAGTTACCACAGCAATTATTCCATTTTATGATGTACATAAAGTTTCTGATACAGTTGAAGGATAGGGTCAGTGTTCAAGCTTAGCTCAGCATTTAGCAAGCTTCTCTTCCTGGATGTTTTGATTACTTAGGAAAGCCTTAACCTCTACACCATAATGAAGGACTGGAAAGTTATAGGGTAATTTGTAGGAGAAGAGTGTGTATGAGGATATATGCACTATTATAAAGCTCAATAAATAATCACTTGAAATCACTGGCATTTAGGACTCTCTTGGGAGGAGCTTTCCCAGCCAGCTCCTGATCCCTCATACACTGAGTAATTCCAGATTAAATCCACGACTCTGTGAAAGCATACGTGACATCAGAGACCCACTGAGTATCTCAAAAATGCATGTTAATTAGCTCCAGACAGCAGCAAGGGGGCCAAACATGGCTGCAACTGTAGGGCTTCAGCTCCTGATCCCCTGTGTGGCTCAGAGGGAAAGTGGTGCAGAGCACAAATGGCCAGAGCTGTGGGAATGATGTAACATGTCTTCTACTTTCATTTTATTGGGAGAGCCCATAGGATTCAAAATCCAGATGTGCATTTTGGTTTGGTCTGCCTATTAAACAGGCAGCATTTTCTCATGCCTATGATTCATACGGTTTCAGGCACATCTGCGTACTCACTCAACCCCGTTCCCTCCACCCTCTCCATTTCAAGCCACTGTGTAGACATGAAAAGTGGGAATTTGTCTTTTGTATGTGAGGGCATAAAAGGTTTCTTGACTTCCACTGAAGGACAATAAGTGGGGGTTCACAGTGATTCCTTCTTAATGCTAATTTTACCTTGGTTTTACCCAAGGAAAACAAGACATCCAGCACTGGGGTAATAAGCCCCTTTCTTCACTTTTGAGGCAGAGGAAAGTATATCTTGGTAAAGCCTGGGCAACTTTTGCAATAGATAAATAGATATTCTATGGCTTTAGTAAAAATGCGCATGAAAGCATTTCAAGCCCACATTTCAGTAAACATTCTCCAGAATTTGTAGCTATTTATCAAATATGAATGTACACTTCAGGATGAGGATCTCGTTTCCTCCTGGTGTTTGTTCCAAAAATAATTGGAAATGACAATACCGAGAAAGATGATGTTACAACTTCATGTTTAAAATAAATATAAGGCTGTCATCAGAGCCGAGCTGTCTTGTGAAGATCCCTCTCACAGGAGTCAACAGACAGCTCTACTGATAGAGAATCGTGTTCCATTATTGATTAGCTTTTAAGTTCTTGTTACATATTAGATTAGGATCACTGTATGCATAGGGAATGAATAGCCCAATTACAGTCCAAAAAAGCTCATCTCAAAGAGGTTTGGAATGTTAATATAAAAGAATTTTAAGGAAATTACAGGGTTTAGTAAAAAAGCCTTTAAGGCAGATATTAACATATTTATTGCACAGCTTCTCATAGTGGAGAGGGCAAAATCACACTCTGTTATTGCATACAAGGCTGCTTTTAGCACCCTCCCAGTTATGTTTTTGAAAGTATGGGAGTTAGGGGTTGTTGTGCAGCAGCTCAGCACCACGTGGCCACTTGCTCAGCACTGCTCAGCAGGATGGCGAACAGAATCAGAAAGGTGAAAGTGTGAGAGCTCATGAGTTGAGTTAAGGAGATTTTAATGAGAGAAAGGAAAGAAGTAAACAATAAATAAATAAATAAATAAATAAATAAATAAATAAATAAATGTCACCTCAAGTGGTGCCCAACAGCAGCCCCTCTGACCAATTTCTCCAGTTTTATAGTAGAGTGTAAGAACATACAGCATGGGATGATGTCCTTTTGGCCAGTTTGAGTCTGCTGTCCTGGTTTTGTTCCCTCCCACTTCCTTGTGCCTCCCAGCTCTTTGCTGGCAGAGCAGCACATGGAGTTGAAACATCCTTGACACAGTGTAAGTACTGAGGTGCACAAATGTGGTCCTGGCACAGGCAGCCAAAGCCAGGCCAGTGTCCATCACCTGCACACCCAGAGTTTCAGCATCAGCTTCAGAGCCTCAGACTCTGTCCCCGGTAATGGTGGCCCTAAACAATTCCCCAGCAGTGGTCTGGGGGCAGCCCAGGGCACAGGAGAGCCCAACTCCAGCCCACTTCCTTTGAAAATCATGCTATGCTGATAAACAGAAATCATACATGCACAACAGGCAGCCATTAATTCAGCTTTGGAAAAGGGACATTCACCTGAAATGAGCCCCTCACTACTTTGGTGCTATTTGCTGAGGGTTACCCTGTCCCCCTAGAGTGTGTCTTGCAAAAGAAATCTCACACCCTGATCCCAAATAGCCATAAGATGCCTTTGCTGGGAATGGATAAACACATGGTCTCATTTAAATCCCCACTGATGAGAAATGCAGTGTGCACACAGAAAGAGGGACCAGCAGCATCTCTGCTGGTGTTTCTGCTACTGGACACTGCGTTGCCACCAAGGCACACCCCATAGCACTAAGAACAGTACAGATCACATTTACGGAGGGTGTTTGCTGCAGTAAGATGCAAGAACAAAGCCAGAAACAAACCCTGAGATATTTACCGCATCAGATGACAAGATCTAAACTTATGGACAATCCAACAGCCAGCAATTTGCATTGAGGCTGTTGGAAAGGTACTGGAGTTTACATGGGATGCAGAAGTCTTGTAGCAATGCATGTGACAATGAGCTCAGCTGCTGGGGTCTTCGTGCCATCCAGCATGAAGACAAACTCTGCCCACAGGGTGTCACGGAAGCATAAGCCTCTTCCTGGCTTCTAATTGAGAATCCTTAGTTGAGATCCTGAGTCACCATTCAAGGTCTGAGCTCCAGCCTGGCTGGAACATGATGAGAAGTGATTTCCTGGTCTATGCATGAAAACTAAGAAGCATTCTTATTCTTGAATCAAAGTAAGAAGTCAACATTCAAAAAATTTCAGAGCAGAAAACTGCAAAGGGAGGAGGTTGAATGAGCTCATTAAAATATTTTGAATTAAAACTAAAATGAAACATTTTTTAAAACTATCCAAAACATCATGATATTTAACTGTGTGACAAAATATAATTTTGAACCGTGGAGGGGAGGCATAGGGAGCTCAAGCTCAAACCTCAGCTCTCAGCATTCACTCATCATGACATCAGCAATATTGTGCTTCAGTTTCCATCCGATATAAGCCTGAATATTTCTGTGTAGAAAAGGACGACTGTTTTTCTACAGAGAATTTCTAGCCTTCAGCATGGTGGAACAGTTTTACAAATTGATCAGCCTTTCCCTCAAATTTGCTTAATTAATCATTTCTCTTTGTAGGTTAATCTCCCTTATGAGGCTGGTGTTGATCACATCTCCAGCAAAGCATGGAAAAGGTCACCAGAAAGAGATTTCCAAGGCCTTAGAGGGACTCCGAGGGCAAATGGTTACCGCGACCCAACGCAGTAAAAGTGTGATTAAAGATAAATGGGAGAACCAGGTGGGAGAGTTGCACTTGCCAATGAAAAACTGCAGTAAAAATGTTTTGTAAGAGCTGCAGGCCCACTGACTCACTCTTTTTGGAAACCAATAAATGAAAAACTCCATAGAGAAAAGTCCTGCTCGCAGAGTTGCACAGCACTGAAAAACTCATGGTATTCCCCTAAGTCTGCCGCATACAAAGTGTAATCACCCAGGTGGCTTTCATTCAAGTAATCATGTGTGTATTATTAGTGAATTATGTCTAAGTCTTCCTGCATGCAAACAAAGTTCCCAGGCCACTGTGTGCTCCAGGAGCCGCTCCATCACTCCATGAGTGCCTCTGGGGTTTGGGGTACAAATAAGCCTTTATTTAGCCCATAGTGAGGATGATTTCTGTTAGGAAATAAACATTTTATAGGCACACAGATCAAGCTGACAAATGCACAATGGACGTGCTGAGCTCTCATTAGAGCACTGCTCCTTTGACAGACTGAATGGTCCATCATCTACATTAAACCACTTTCTTTAGTTAAACACATGAACAATTCTTACCTAAGCAGGTAGCTATTGAGGAGGAAGTACTTATTTTGTTTCTAATTGTGCCACTTCCAGCCCATAAGCTAGACCAGAATGCTCTCTTTAAAATTAAGAAATAAAATTGCTGTTGCTATTACTATTGCCACCATATAATTAGGAAAGTTTCTTTGTTTTCTTTTACTTCAGTGAAACAGCAGCAATTATGTATCTTCATCCGTTTCTCTGAGCGGCTAAGAAGAAATACTGCTTTCAAGGAAAAAAATGAAAATGTTATCAAGATTTATAAAACAAATACTCAAGGCATTTTTGAGAGGCATTCTCACATATTGCTGAAATTACACGCAATGTGTGAAAATTTGCTTAACAAATGTGACAAGATGGTTACTTAAGAGTCTGAAACAGAAGGAATAAAATACATATTAGACAACTCAGCTCTCATTAATTATTATTCTGAATGAGAAATAATGCCAGGAGCAAGAGTGGTGAGAGAAGAAGCATGTGGAAATATATTACCATGTATTTAAAAACCTTTTAAAGGTATAATAATAATTCGGAAATTATTGCACTGTCAGTCTTTTTCAGAAACTGAGCAACCACCTGTTCACACTTTTATTAATCGCTTGCTTGCTTTCTCCTCAAAGATGGCCTGCGAAGATCATTAAAGGAAAAGCTACCTGAGTAGAACGGAGGATACAGAATATGTGCTATGCAGAAAAAAATATATAAAATTCACAATTTTAATTAAGTACCAGATAACATGCGCTTGTTGTCAGACACACATTCATCTCCCAAAATATGCTGTTACTTGCTCTTGAGCATTGCACAAGGCCCCGCTGCTCAGCCCGCAATACAGCTGTCAGTGCTGAGTCCATTTGTGCACACCATGCTCCAAGCTAAGGAAAGCAAGTCACAAGCATTCCTCATCATTCTCTCCATTAGGCTTTGAGGCATTTTTGCTTTGTCTATTCTGAAGCAGAGAAACACACTTTTCTATCAACTTCTGTCCTTGAAGCCTCTTTGAAATAAGTACAGAATGCCTGACCTGCTCACAGTCACATCTTTTTCTTGGGTTTCCTCAAAGATTTTATCTTGGCCTTCTCTGGAATCACTGTCTCTCACAGACAGCAGCATTGCTTAAATACAAAAATCCACATCCATTTTCCCCATTACTCTCCCTTATGCTTCTTTTCTCTATTCCTCCTCTTGAACTTCTCTCCCAGTTTCACTGCTCTGAGATTATTTCCAGAGTGTCTGGTCCTGTTAAACATTCTGAGGACTCTTCTCGTCCACGTATTCTTCACCAAGGAGACTCTGATTCAGACTTTCACAACGTGGGCATCTCCACCACTCTCTGTCGCATAGCCTAGTTTGCACTCACAGAGGGGATGGTTAAGTGAGCTCAGAATAGACAGAAATAGGTGGCAGAATGAGCAAACATCTGCTATTCCTTACCTTCTTGGAAAAAAACTCCATTTCCTGGCATCTCTTTGCATGATTAAATGCAGCCCTGCCAGGTGGGGCAGGCAAGATGGAGTGTGAAAAAAGGTGGGGAAGGAGACAAAATGCTTTGCAAAAGGTCCTCTGCTTCATGAAAGACAGGAAGGACGCTGGTTTGTTGTGACATTTCATGGTCCAATGGTGAGAAAACCTGTGTCTTCGCTTTGCACTCAGCAGTCACATGAATAAGCACAGGGGTAGGTGTGTGCACACTGCCACGCAGATGCTGCACGAACCCAAGGCAGTGTGGCTTCATTGCATCTGCCTCCCATGCAGATGTATGAGAGTTCAGCATTTACGAAAAGCAAAATCCATTCAAAATCATTTTTAGAGGGAAAATGAGGTCCTTTCTGCGGATATTATTTCTAAGTCATGTTATATTCTGCCATTATTTTACTTTTGGAATGCATGAGAGCTCCTTGCACCCGAGGCAGGTGATAATGGTCTATTAAAAGACATCATCTTTGTTTCCTAATGCTTTATCAAAGATTCATTGATGAAAATAGCCATCTGACTGCTCTCATCAGCTTTAAGGAATTCCATAAAAGAATGAAATATGCTTTCCTCATAACTGCTTTTGTCTAAGATTTATGACGAAGAGAGTAACGGATAAACCAGGCACTTGCTGAACAAGACAAGTGAACAAGACAAGTCCTAACAAGGAAGATTCCAATAAGAAATGCATTTCTTGAGGGAAATTTGTGTTTGTCAATGACACAGGTTACCACAAACTGCATGGTTTGTGGTAACTGCATGCACAGGCTGCACTCACTGGCAGTGAAAACACACACAGCTCCAGCACCTTGCTCTAGCGCTAAGTTTGGAGACCAGTCACCTGGACAGCACACACGTGGGGCCTAGGTCAACATCCAGAAGATGTTCTGGGTATGACCACACAGCTGAATAAGCCACAACACGTTTTGTGCCACCTGTACAAAGAGTGTTGCTTGTGTTAAGAACATCACGTACTTGCAGGGGAAAAAAATTTTGCATGAATGCCTGGCAAAACTTTTTATATTCCTGCCAACAGTAAAGGTAATGTCAGTGGGGATGGACTGTGGGATAACTGTATCCCATTTGCCAGCTATTCATCGGGTTTAAACAGGCAAAGATGCAATGGTCATCCCATATCTTTTACCATTTTGTCAGTAATGTGACCCTATGAGTTTTTGGCTCCAAGATTACCTAAAGAAGAGGATTGATACTATGGAAATTCTTTATCCATTTTTAAGCCTGCTATTGGCTTTTTGTGTAACCTTCAAGCCATTTGAATTTTTGTCCTTGTCTTTTCAGTCTCCAAAACAGGAATAACGATTCCTTCCCAATTTCACTGCACTTTAAAAAGGCAATCAGATACTACCGATGTAAGTGCCACTTAAGTACTTGTAAACACGCCTGTGTCACTCTGTATGTTAAGGCAATCACTATGCTCTCAATAAATGAAAACAAATTATTCAGTCATATGCACTAGGGGTCTCTAGCTATTACCGTATGCCCATATTTGAGGTTGCTATACCTCTACATGTTCACCCATGTGTCCTGTGTCTATTCTAAATAAGTGTGCACAAAGTCAGGCACTCTGAAGCTAAGCAATGCCACCATGAAGGTTGGGAAGACAGAGGACAACTGTGCAGTACAGGATTTAGACTTTTTCAAAATCTTTTGTGTGACGCCTGGTGCAAGCTGTTCGCTATTCATTCTCTGTACATGCTGAACTAGTCACAATTCTTGCCCAGTCTATGGGCATGCATCATGCTGCATTACTTCTTATCAGTGTTGATTTGCCCACCACCAAGCTCTCTCCACTTCCTTGGGGCCTCATCTCATTCTTCTAAACAAATCTGTCAACATGTCCCTTTTCCCACCTTCCAAATTCCAGTAAATTCCTCAGGGCTGGCATTTGTCCCATCTAGATCAGCATCAGACTTTCCATCTCCACCATGGAGAAAGTGGAGGACTTATTTCTGTGCTCAGAGTGGAAGTCAACCTACACTGGGCAGCAGATAATCTTTCCACGGATGCCAGCATAAGATGAGGGATATCCCAGCCCCACACAGTGGGGAAAAAAAGGCTGGGGTCGTGAGCTGTTCTGTGCTAAATGTCAATGATGTGTGGTTAGCTTTCTGATTCTGAGCTGCTAAAATCTATACAAACCTCTATGCACTCCTTACACACATAAATATTTTAAGATTCCTGGTGTGCTTGGATTTGGGTGTTACTTTTACCCAGGAAAGCCAATAACAGGCAGAATTCTAAACCAAAGCTTTGATGCTTGTCAGAACCAGAGGTGAGAGCAGAGTACAAGAGGGGATGTGTCAGCCATTTGAGTAAGAGGCAGTAGTGCAGAAATACTTTGAATACTCTAACTAGTCACTCAGCTTCTCCTCTTTTTCTAGCTAATTACATCAAGAAGACTTTAAGGAAATTGTTGCCAAATGTTTTAAACAAGAGCAGTTCAAACATTATTTCAATCCCAGGTTACTATGGTAAATTGTACATGCTCATTTCGTGCATTCATTTGTGAACATTTGACATATCAGTGATTAATTAATATTAATTGCAGGAATCACTTCAGACTTGCTTTATGCTAGAAGTCACACACAATCCTGGCTCTAATCACTCAGCACAGAAATAAACTTTAATTGATAACCCAGGTTTAATATCCACCAGGAATGGATTCTGTAGGAGAAACAGAGCAATGTTCCCTGTAATCATCCTAGAGGAGATAGAAAACTTGTTCTACCAAAATCGAAGGGGATTAGGCAGCAGAAGCCTGATAGTAAAGTAGCAATTATGGAAGGGTGTTTTTTTTTAAATTCCATGCACCTGTTTCATCAAAATAATAGGCATCTTTTAGCAAAATAACCTGAAACTCACTGACTTTCAATTATCTGATGCTGGGAAATGCATCTGGAAAGACATGAAAAAAGGTGATATACATGGAGAGAAATAAAGAGAAGGGAGAAATTAGAATGAGGGCCTGTCTAAGTGGGAGCTACAACTACCCTGAGCCTTGTGCTGATTATAAAAAGGTTTTTCTAGTTTTCTGAGTTAGGATTGTGCTGTCAGTCCCTGGTGGAGTGCCTATGACTGTAGAGAACATCTTACACCAGAGATGGAATTGTAACATTGCTTTTAAGGGGAAATTTAGGCAACAACCCTTAATGCAAGCAAGGCAAGCTCAGAGTAGCTTTTCACAGATGTTTCAGGCTGTACAGCTTTTGAGCAAAAATAACTATCACAAAAAACACTTTAACAGGTAGCCTTGCTACAGGGAACTAGGAAAGACTCCATAGTTTTGTTTCAAAAGATGTCTAAAATTAGAGCAGAGCCAAAACTTCATGAAACTGGGAGGAAGAAAACCCAAATACAGTCCTGGTTTCACTTGAGGGACTGCACCGTGTCCCTGGACAAGCACAAGGAAGACCCTTGGACAAAGAGTGGTGTAGCTTGCCTGTACAATTCTTGGTCAAGCTCCATGGGTGGGGTCTTCTTTTTAATAAATCCCAATCTTGCCTGAAAACACTTTATCAGAGGATAGTGTCCCTCAATCATTTCATGACCTTCTGTCCTGGAACCTCCACCGACAGAGCACAGCAGTGCTCTTAGCTGCATTGCTCACTAACAGGTACAGTTCTTTTTTCAGACTCAAGGTAAAACCAAGTACAACACTTCAATGCTTCTTGTTTTTTTTTTTCTTAGTTTTACGTTCTTTTTACATTGCCATGCCTTCTCAGACATATTTAATTCCCTGCTCTGCTTCTCACAACCACCCCTACGTACTAACTCAGACATTATCCCCCCCATTGTGTTGGACAGAGTTGCTCTTCCCCATAGCTCTTATCCTGTGCCATTACAGCTCCTGTTTGAGCACCCATCTCCCTGCAGGACACCCAAGACACACCAAACATGGTTGGCACAACCATGGATTCTTCAGCAAGAATCCCAGCCACATCCCAACTCCTGTATGTGAAGCAGAAGAATTCCTTTGAAATTAAGTAGAATTTTTTGCTTGAATTCCAAATGAACCTTTGTAACACTGTCATTAGTTTTCAATATATCTCTTATTTTACCTCATTAGAACTATTGGTAATAAATGGTAGTAATTGGATTGTAATTAAATAGAAATTAAATCAGTATTTCCTAATGAGCTACAGCGAAGTAATCACTATTTCAAAATACATAAACTGCTGTTCTATTAAGAATACAGGCAACTCATTTTTAATGAATTGTTACAAATTATTATGAATATGTGGCCTAAGCCTACAAAATAGTTTTGCATCAGTAACTGTGCCTGGTAGATATCAGCCAGCTGTGCAGCGAGTAGATCTACTCAAGGAACTTGGGACTTGCAAGATGCCAATGACAAAAATGGAAACACTGAATTATGACATTTCAATGATAAACTTTTAAAAATATTTTTGTTTTGAAGATGTTGCAATTCATTTTTTAAAATTACATAAAAACATGTTGTTGGGAATGTCATCAGAGGAAGATGACAAAAAGCACCAATAGCAATAATACATGAAATGAGAGCATTTTTATGCTTTTATTTTGTGCACAATTATAATGAAAGCACTTTGTAGTACATCCCAGGGTGGTAATTTATTTGTTTCTCCATTTATTTCTATTTTTTTTTTCTCCTCACGCATATATTAAAAAATATGTATTAATGAGATTCCTCTTCCACGATCAGTATGAATTTAAAAGCATGCTTAAAAGCACACACTTCTTCGTATTACCATTGATGATGTAACAGACACTTTGTATTAGAATGTGCAAGTCACAAGGCATGCTTGTAAGGAGGATCAACTATCAACTACCTAAGAGAGGTTTTATATCAACATTCATTTGAACAACTGGAAACAGCTGTCTTTTTCTCACTTTGAAACATCCAAGCCAAAGCCCCAAGCCATCTGTCAGATGTACACCTGGCAGTTCTGCCAACAGTGACCACTGAATTCTCCAGGCTTTCAAAGGCTGTAGATGCTCCTAGGGAATGACTGAGGATTTTTTTTCCCACGCAGGCTCCTCATTTCTGCCCACCATCATTACCTCATGCTACTGACATCTAAGGGACAAGGGCAACTGGCCACCAAAAACACGAGCTGCCATCCCCTTGGCCACAGCACAAGCATTCCTTGCTGATCTGATCACAAGACCCATTCCATCACAGTTTCACATGCCCTTGAATGTTTTCATTTCTCCATTTCTTCTCTATCTTTTTACGCTGCAGGGTCAGCATCCAACAAGGCCAAGTGTTGGATCCCGCACTTTGTCCACAATAACCCCATACAGCGTTATAGGCTGGGGGACGAGTGGCCAGGTGATTGTGAAGAGGAGAGGGACCTGGGGTGTTCGTTGATGCTTGGCTGAACATGAGCCGACAGTGTGCCCAGGTGGCCAAGAGGGCCAACAGCATCCTGGCCTGCATTAGAAATAGTGTGGTCAGCAGGAGCAGAGAAGTGATTGTCCTCCTATACTCAGCACTGGTGAGGCTGCACCTCGAGTATTGTGTTCAGTTTTGGGCTCCTCACTACAGGAAAGGTGTTAAGGTCCTGGAGCGTGTGCAGAGAAGGGCAACGAAACAGGTGGGGGGTCTGGAGCACAAGTCTTATGAGGAGCAGCTGAGGGAGCTGGGATTGTTCAGTGTGGAGAAAAGGATGCTCAGCGGAGACCTTACTGCTCTCTATAACTACATGAAGGGAGGTTGTGGTGAGAAGGGGTTTGGCCTCTTCTCCCAGGCAATGAACAGGACCCAGGGAAATGGTCGCAAGTTGTACCAGAGCAAGTTTAGGTTGGACATGAAGAAAAACTTGTTCTCTCACAGAGTGGTCAGGCACTGGAATGGCTGCCCAGGGAGGTGGTGAAGTCGCCATCCCTGGCAGTGTTCAAGAGGAGTCTGGATGAGGAGCTGGAGATGTGGTTTAGTGCTTGTGGTAGCAGTGGTGATGGGAGGACGGTTGGACTGGATGATCTTATAGGCCGTTTCCAACCTTGTGATTCTATGATTCTATCATTGTATCATTCTATGACTCTAATATTTACAATCCAGTCGGATTTTCAGAGGAAATCCAGCATTAGGCTGAGGATGGGATCCCTGGGATCCGCAGACCCATATGCAAGCCGTGGTGCAGAGTGGCTGCAGGAGAGGCAGCAGCCCTTCAGCACACTTGCTGTACCCAAATGGACATCACAAACACTGAACAGGGCAAGCAAACTCAGTTTTTCAACTTTGTTATCTAATCAAAACTTTAAAGCTTCCTAGTGTCAGAGTGTTCACATATCATCTACTTTCCATACCCAGTGCTGACAAAACAAGAAGGTAGGAATAACACAAGCCATGAGAAAACTAGTCTGTCTCATAAATCTTTGAAGGAAAGTGGCTGCTGTTTTGTTACTGCAGTGCATTGTTTCCAATGAAGTGATTACTGTTAGATGTGTTTTTAAATTGCTTTTGGTATTTTTAAAAACACATGACTTTGAAAGTGATAGAAATGAGCCTGAGTGGCACTAGACAGTGCCTACAATACGATTAAATTCTTCCCAGACCAGCTTCTTCTGAATTTAAAGTTACCAACATAGCTTTTGTCAACTTTCACCTGTCTGAAGAAGGCTCATTGGTGTCTGTGATACATATGCCATTATCTGGTGCCATATCCAACCCCTTCTCTTGCTTCAGAACATGCGAGCCTTGCTTTCTTCTTCAAGATGTTTGACTAATAGTCTCTAGTGTTATTTTAAAGTGTGAATGTGTATGTGTAGATACTCGAGTTCTGTAGCACAGGACCTCAAGTTGCATCTCCCTGTGACAGTTGAGGTTTCTGTCCATGGAGGCGAGGATCAGCCTTCATTGATCATGGTAGGTTAATCAAAGGCACACTAGAACACAAAAAGGCTGAGCTAGATTTACTCAACTCCCGATCTATGTTAACCTTTTCCAGGTGAGATGAAGTTCATTTGGAAGACATCCAAAGCAATAAATATCAAGTGAGAGGTTTTCTCAGGGCTTTACAAGTCATTAAAACTCCACGTAGTTTTTACCTATCAAGGGATTTACTTACGGGCTGCTACACTCACACAGACCTTTTCCTGGCTATCATCTTATCCCTTCCAGCCACTAATCAAGCCTGCAGGCACACCAGTGCCCACCTGCAGGCCCCTCTGCTTGTTGTGTGCTGCACAGACTGGGCTCTGCAGGGTTAAATTTACCCAGACACAGGAGACTCAATAAGAGGCAAAAGGAAAATGAATTAGAGGAAAATCAACAGGCAGCAAAGGAAAAACTAAATTACATTTCACGTACACACATGCAGTCCTTTGGCTGCTGAGGCAGAAAATGTAGCCAAAACCGTGCTGTTTTTATTCTAAGCAGTGTATCAATCCATTGATTAATTTTACACTTTGTTCATTATGAACCTGGGCTGAGGCCATGAACGCTGCTATGAAAAGAAGAATATAGCCAAAAAGGAACTCTTAAAAAGTTGGCAGCCATTTCAAGGCAATGTGTCTGGCCAGCAGGAAGGAGATGTCTCCTCCAGGGAAGTGTATGGAGCTGTAAAATCATTTGTGAACCGGCCTTGCTTAGTTTATAAGGTATGCAACTGACTTAAAGTCAAGTTTCTTACACAGATTTGTGACTTGTAAATCAAATGATAAAAGTAGCCTAAAGTATCATTTTTCCAAAAGGGCATTACAAGATTGGTTAAGAATGACTGTATTTCCTCACTTATACCATTAAGTCCAGAATTGTTTCCATCCATTACTGAGCTGAAGAAGGAGGGCTTACTATAAATTGTTACACACTGCATGGTTCACATGGTCAGCTTTATGGTACAGGAAGCAGAAATAAAATCAAATTAAAAAATGCAACAAAATACTGTGGAACAATTTCAACTTCAGTATAATCAGCAGAAATTGATGGCATTGCACTCGCTCACACCAAGGCAATGACATCACTTGGACATGAGGCAACAAACCTCATCTTTCCACACTGCTTCCCAGGAGCAGCCAAGGCAAGCAGAAGCATGCTGCCATCCCATCATTTCCCAGTTACCTGCTATCTGTTGGGAATGATTTGGGAAATACCACAAAAATCTCTCGAAGATAAGACAAGCATGACTTCAAATAGTTGACGTCTGTGTAAGATCTCAAGAAAACGAGGCAGAAAGAGAGAAGAATTCTGTCTGTGATATATCTCATTCTCACCCAGACCACGTTGCGTCATGTGGGATAGTACCATGAGTTTCCATTTACAGGAGGATCAGAAATCCCGTTACTGCTTATCCTGTTTGCATCAGGCAAGAGATAGCAGGAATTGCTCTTACTGACAAAAAACTCCTCATCAGTAAAAGCTCAGCGCAAAGCAAGGACCCTACTTCAGTCCTTTTAAACAGGGATCTGCAGAGACTCATGGCAGGTGCAGATCACACGCAGGCAAACCAACCATTCCTTGGTCAGTGCAGCACTGCGCTGTCAGCGTGCATCTTGGCATGTGCCTCAAGTAAGTTTGTCTCACTGATTAATGTGAGCACACATTTGAATTTTGCAACTACAGTGAAAAACAGTATTTCTAGGCGGGTGCCTGAAACATTGCTAGCAATCCTCAAAGCTGGTGTTGTGAAGGCTGATGGATCATCCAACATTCAACTCCATGAAGTGACAACAACCTCACCACGATCACTTCCTGGCTAACAAGGGGTTCAAAAATCTCCGTGTAGAATACATTCTCATTAATTAATTGCTAATTGATTGCAGACTTTTGACTTTTCACAGCCAGTCCCTTGCCCAAGTTGTATGGATAAAGTTTTGTTTGTACCAAATTTCATCCAGCAGAAACAGTGCTTGAGGAGCAACAGAGCTATGCCAGATGCTAAAAAAGTGATGCTTCTTATAGGAGGTTTCTATTGAAATAACTTTTGAGTTAATGTTTGGAAATAATTTGGAAATGAGGACTTGCACAGATTTGTTTTCTTACTACAGCAACTAGTTTCATGAGCAGCAACTGGCTGCAGCACCTTCTGCTACATCTGACGCATTATATAAACTATTCACTCTTATTCATTAGTCAGAAATAGAGTTTGTAATATCTGCCGAGCAACAGGACAAGCAGCAAAGCCATGGATCATCTGAAATAGAAAAATAGAGTTAGGCATTTCCACATAAACAGAAAAAAAGGATAGGGCAAGGTACAAGAGATGTTGTTCTTCCTACCACGTGGCTCCCTCAGAAGACTGTCCCCTGCCTTTTTTCCCTTTTAATGACCAGATTACAATTCTCTTCTTCCCGCCAGGTTGGATTGCCTCAATGAAAACTCGCACTGCCTTTGGTGGAAATGTCCTCAATGTTAGTCACATTTTAATGAAAGCACAGTGTCACAGCTTCAAGAAGTAGCTTATTATTTTTACCGCCAGTCCACTTCTCTATTGTAAGCAAGATTTTTGCAAGGAGTCAATTTATCAGACTTTATGTGGGCTGGCAGCAGCGTTTCATGGAAAGGTGAAAGCTGAGGTAATGCAATGAAACCAGTGAGATTCAGGTAATAAAGCCAGGACACATTTTACAAAGACAAATGCCTGTGATTAAGGTTCTAAATACATATTCAAGCATCAAAATGGATGAGTTGATTTTCCAGAAGTGTGAAGCAGGAATGGCAGAGGGGCACACAGTACGTGTACATGTGACAACTGTGTGCACAGTCCCAGTGGAGCTGCCACCATGAAGTGGGCTTGGATAACTTTCTCTTTCCCCTTGTTCAGTCAGACATCTCAGGCAGTATTAAAAGGCTTCACCACTGCAGGTCATCCTTCCCAGTCACATGATCAGAAATGACTCAAGTCTGCTATGCAAAAAAAGTGTTGTTTAAAGAACAAGAAAAAAAAGAGGGGAAATATAATAAATATCCCATTATTTCCAGTATATATTATGCAAAATTTGACATGAAATCTTTATCTCACATAAATGTGAAGGTCACTTATTTGTTCATTAAATTCTCCTCAGTCTACATCGTTATGCTCATAGTTTTTCTTGTACTTAATGTAGTAAGGGCCTGCCAAACTCATTAGACATCAGCTGATAAATGGATTTGAACTCACAATCTGTTAAAAATCACAGAGGCATGTTAGGACAATATTTCCATGGCTTAGAGACCATATACATTTAAATCTTCCCAGAGAACGTTTTGAGCATTTTTGATCCAGTGCAACAGACTCAACACATAATTCAAATCTGCTTGCTGTAAAAATTTACAGGCTGAGATTTTGGTATCACCAGTCATAAATCAAAGCTGCACACTTAAAAATGTGGTGGTGGCGAAACTGTTGGATAGGGTGTAAACATCTTATCAAACTCATTGTCATGCAGCCCTTGCACTGGAATAGTAAACAGAGCTTGTTAAATATTGCATGTATTTTCTCTCTTCTGGTAGAGTTTGTCCATATAGCATATAACCCTGGGTCATGTCCAGACAGGGCAAGTCTGAGGAGGGGGAAGAGCTTCTGAAGCTGACCTGGATTCTCACCCTAGTGCTCCTGATGCACTTTTGTATGAACTGGGGACAGAGGAGAATATGAAGCATGTTTATGTCATCGTTTATGTTACACTTATTCATTGCTCTTTATTGTAATCTCTCCCAGCTGATGATAAAATGCTTATAAAGCATCAGGCTGATAATTTGCAGACCCTCCTGCTGCTCTGTTTGTTATAAAGCTGCTCATGTCTCCAGGAGAGTCTTTCTTCCTTTTGGATTTATGAGCCTAATGAACCACTGTTATTCTCCATCACAGAAGCCCATGGTGCTGTGACATTATAGCAGGAACATTTGAAAACTTGTGAGAAGGCACTTGAAACAAACTGCTGCTCTTCATAAGTGCCTCTTGTCTTCAGTGTGGTCTGAGGAAGATCTGAGTGAGCTAATGAATGAACAGAACAAACCGAGTCCTGCACTAACCCTACAAATTCCCCCTCAGAATAAGCAGTTCTAGTCAGACAAATCCTCTGCTGGTGTGAGCTGCATTTATCAGTGCCAGGATGCTGACATTCAGCTCCATGGAAGGCTCACTCAGCACACAGGGAGCCCAAGTCCCTGGGACTACTTAGAGTTTTCACAGTTTTTGGATGTATGGGACTGTACACAGTTAAATTAAACTGTCATTAAAACTAACTTCAACGTTAGTAGAACCTCTTCCACTGGAGAACCAGCTGACTAGGCAGCTTTTTGTCCCCTAGGCACTCAAGATTCATTCAAACATCTTTTCTGGAGCCAGCCTTTTCAGAAAACTCAGATCACCTCAGGCCAAGTAAATAAAGGTAGGGGAAAGGGAGTAGCTCCTGAAGCCTGGATGCAGGTTGCCTGTCACCTTGTTATTTCCATAACAAAGCACATTCCTGCCTACCATGATGAGAAAGGCAATGCCATGACTAGGCCGGCCCCAGGCTATTTAAAAAATTGTACATCACCTTCAGCTAACCAACGCCTTCAGCTCTACCTGGAGACCATAAGAAAGCCCATGCAAAGCCTGGAGCACACAGCCTATTGGGTCCCAATCAGATGCCCCAAGACAAAATCATGCCTTGTTCAAAGCCTGTTTGTGCTGGCTGTCGTCAAAGAGAGAGGCCTCAGACCCAAAAAATGACTTCGGCCAATGTGGGGAGAGAGACAGAAGCAAATTGCCCAGTGTGAAGCAGGAAAGTCAACAGCGGAGCTAGACATAGAGCCTGGGCATCCTGGCTGGGAGCATGAGCGAGACACCAGCATGCTTTGGCAAGGAGTCTGCTGCCTTTGGCTGCTGGTGCTGGATTCCCAGGAACAAGTGGGTTGAGCCAGGTGAGCCATGCTGCCTGTCAGGGCAGAACTTGAGACTATGCCAGTCCTTTCCCACCCTAAATGTCGCTGCCTGTGGAGCCAGCTGGCTCCCTGCAGGCTCCAATCAGAGTGTCAGACTGCACGTACACAGCATACCTGGCAGACAGCTTACTGGTAGCAGCACCAGGCCACAAGCTACTGTGACAGCCTTGACATACCCTCTCTAGCCAGGGGATGCTAGAGCTGGACGGAAGTTACATCTGCAGGTGAGCAGTCCTGGCAAAATACTGAGACCTCCCCCTACACACGATGCTTAATCATACTGTCAACTCTGCGTATTATTCATAAAATATCTGCTGTCTTCAGTTAATCTATAATCATCAGATCTTTCATCGGGGCACGCATATCTCAGCAATTGTGCTCATTACAAAACCACCGTGGCATAATAGGAAACAATTCCTTTTCCTATCCTATTGTGAGATTGGGAAATCGGTGTAATAAAGGTCATTTAGCCAATGAAGTATTAAGGGAAGATGTATGGCAACATGCCAATCAGTGCTTTGAAAAGCTCAACCAAGGTGACTCTGTTTGTCAAAAAGTATTCAAAAGCCTCAATTACAATCAGTTAAAAGCAATAAGCATGCAAATTATTTTAAAACAAACTTTAATTAATTTCAGCATATGTTTCACTTAGGCTGATTAGTCAAATCTGATTTTCTGAAAAGAAACAATAAACATCTGCTAATGGTGATTTACATATTACTGCTAGAAAGGCCTGCCTGCAGTGTGCTCCGTGGTGGTGCAGGTTCTGCACACAGAAGAGACTTTGTGCTATGCCAGCTGCCCCCAGCGTGCAGCCATCAGGTACAGTGCATGACAGAAATAACTTGTTGCCTAAATGGCTAGAATTGTTTTAAAAGAACATGACAGTTGTTTGCATGAACAACTGTCCCAGTAACTGTCCCCTTTTCATTAGACAAACTCTGGGTAACAAACAGGCAAGCAAAACCAAGGACTGGACCCACAGGTCGTCTCCTAGCTGAGGTTCTCCGCAGCCTGACCTCAGTACAACCCTGTCCTCTGAGATGACAAGTGAGAAGTTACTTAGCCAACTGCATTCAAAATTGCAAGGAGGTATTAGCAAACTGTTCAGGCCATGCTTCCCTCTAAGAACGGTGGAAAAAATGATCGGTTCTACAAACACCTAACTTAGACAACACAACTGCCTGTTCTTTGCTCCTTATGGAGGGAGACAGGAAGTGATAATCCTGTGTAGCTGACAGGATAAATCCCTCTTCATGCCTGAGACTCCTCTGTGGGAGGTCTGAAGGCAGCCCCCTCATACTTTTGGGGCTGCAGCTCACAGTAAAGTAAATATTTAAAGTTCCATACCATTTTATAATCACAAGGCTGATAACGGAATAATTTTAATATCCATACAACGCCAAATGCAGAGTAACATGATGATAGTGACTCCCGAGCAGTTTATTACCACCCGTACCCAATAGATAGTAATCCTGGAGAAACAAAAAAGAAGGAAAAAAGAAGTTCTGCCAATATGCAGCTGCAGGATGTCATATTCCAAGAGTTATTTCAGTTGTAGAAATCACGTGGTTCCATTCCTTGGCACAAAGAGCAGATATGGGGAGAATGGACCATGACAGGTGTTGCTTTAAATATTTTGAAGGTATGCATCAGGAATAGTTCATGAAAGTGCTTCCAAAGAAGTTCTTACACCCACTGGGCTTGGCAGTCCTTGGTCTTAAAAAACACAAACTTGGCACAGTCATCTCCTAAATCTTTTAAACTAGCTTAATCCTCCCAATAATGAAAAGTGCACTCATCTAGATTGGTGCATTTATCTGAAACACACTAATTTATCAAGTAAGTAAAACATGGTTTCGGAAGGTAACTTTGTACTTCCCAATTCTTCTTTCATAAATCAACCCATTCAAGAGGGTGCCACATTTGTTTTTCCCATTCTCACATTCTGCCTGAGCGATCATTCCTCATTTAAAGATGATCCTCTGGAGAGGTCTCTGCATGATTCTGTGATTTCTAGCTCCTGTGCGACCAAAAAACATATGTGCGCTGACAGACACCAGGAGATTTGCAAAACCTGGGTTTCTGGGAATGTTTACAGGAGTTTCCTGTACCAAAAAATGCTTCTGCTGTGTGGGCATCCAATGCAAGTGACAACAGTAGGATTATCACATCTGTGCTGATTCCCTCTCCACAGAGAGGAAGACAGTGAATAGGATATACAGCTGCACTGCATACATGCTCCTCTGTATCCAGATAGCTGTGGAACAGGCAGTCGCACACATCACACCCACCACGGCCAGCTACTTTTAACACTTTATTTTTAACACTTTCTGGATAGACTTATTCTGCAGAAAGTTTTTGCATGGGAAGAGAGAGCAATCTTAATTCTTTAGGGGTAAAGTGCCTCATCCTTCTGTTCAATTTGGGGAAATAATAGATTTTCTGGGATTCCGCAGTGGCATACTCACCACTGTGTCCTTGCTACATTATGCTGCTTCTCTACAACAAAGTGTACAGTGGCCAAGAAGCATCAATATACAATACTTTCAGCTTTAGGATTCAAAAATTTCATTGAAACTTCTCCCTGTGGAATTTCTCCCAGAAACTACACGACCCCTGTAGCAGCTACGGGTTCATGACTGCAGAGACATGCGTTTCTTACAGGGAGGAAACACAGCTGGAAGCTGAAACAACATCACTAAGCCACCCTGGGCAACAACGCAGCTTTTCCACGCTTCTACCAGCCAGCTTCTACCAGAACGAGAAGCTACTGCAAGGTCAAAACAGTTCATGCACAGTGACCTGAAGATCAGAATTTTCATTGTATTGGTTTTTTTTTTTAATAATATGGCACATAAAAACAGTATATAGAAAAAGAGTGCTTTTCTTACCTACCCAGGAGAATGGAATATTCATAAATACACTTTCCATATTCTTTTTGCACCAAATTGACACCTGTCACCTGATTATTTCAGCACCAGGACTACTAAAGAGATTTCCTTTCTCTTCTTAACTTTGAAACACTTTCAGATACTAGATGTGAAAGAGCAAAAAGATCAGCATCAGGCTCGAGAATGCAATCAAGTCCACAGAAATAGGAAAGAATATTTACACAGGAATTTTTAGAAAAAGAACAGCAGCTCTTTGTTCATTCCAGTATCCTCTTTGAGGTCTGGAGTAAAGATTTACTGAGAACATGAGTTACATATGAACATACCAGATGATGAGTCAGAAAAGCTGTGGGCAAGAATTCAGCAAGCCTCAGTTTTACTAATGCTCATATGCTTCTAAAACAAGATCCTGAGGAGCTTGCTCTTAGGTGCAGGAGAAAATGGGCATTCTGGTGATGTGGCTTTTGTCAGCCAGCAAACTGGATATGTGTATGAGATGGATGTGGCCTCTCAACAGATTCTACTCTCCCCTAAATGCAGCAGTTCCCAAATTTTGTTGGCTTGGGAACAACAGTGAGCATAAACCATTCTGCCAGAACCTCAGACACTTTTCATCCTGTCTGCATCAGCTTGAAAATTTAAATTCCCTGTTGACACAAGCAACACTAGAGGGTCTCAAAGGGAACACAAGTCTTCTGTAGTGAGAGATGGGGTCTTTTCTGTCAGGTATTAAATAACATCTCCTAGCTCTTCTGGAAGAAGTGAGAGAGAGGAACGGAATAAAATATACAATGTGATAGCAAAGCTCTTTGTCTTTGAAAGCAAAATTCCCATCCTGTGCAAAGAATATGAAGGAAACAGATGTTCCCATGTGCAATTTAATGGCTAGATTGTTAAAAGGATAACACAGTTTCTTCTCTCTTTATGTGACTTGCTCAGACTAGTACTTCAAATCTTCCTCCTTCTGAATGAATCGCTCTTGACTCAGGACCAGATTCTGACAAGTATGAAGGAAAATGAGCAGAAATATCCTTGTGATGCTTTCTCCATAGGCATCCTGTATTAGAAGCTGCAAAAGTAGTCCAAATTCCCATGGAAGCATGGACACCTTCATCTGTAGGCTTCTGGAAGAAGAAGTATCTTTTTAAAGAATTTCCTATTCAAGAATAAGACAAGTAAATGGATTTTTGATCAGTCTCCCTTCCAGTGCAGTGACACTGTAAGCAAGGATGTCTGGGGGTTCACAAACTCACTTCAATCACAAACACCAGTTAAGTAATTGAGTTTTCAGTGAACCAACATTGAGGTGCAGTGGCTGCAGAGAGGGTTTCAGTCAAGCTCCAAGAGCCAAGCCTACAACTCCTATTCTGCTAGGTCTCCCTGAAAGTGAAAGGTGCCCTGTTTTCCTCACTTATCTAAGAGGCATCAATGGACAGATTTTGGTTTCCGGATTTTCAGAACTGAGAATTTCAGAACTGAGAATTTTGCACAGGGAATACATTCCTCCTCTTGTTTTTCACTTTAGGTTTTGAGCAATTGCATGGGGTACTTTTCAGGTCATTTCCTTTACTCTCAAATTAACCCTGATTTCTATCTACAAATAAAAGCAGAGAACATCAAGTATATTGTTGGGAAAGTCAGTAGTTAAGAAGCACCTACATGACCACGTTATGTCCACGAGACCTAAAAAAAAAAAAAGGTCACTGTGTATTTGTCTGGCTGCACATTCCATAGGAACTGTGCTCTATAAGAATTGCTTTTAGCAACAGTTAACATTTTCAAGACAATAAGTCAGCTAACGCTAACCTTTGAGAGTAGGTTTCCAAGAAAGGTTAAGGCAAGTTAACCTAAATAGCTTAGAGAAATAAAGAGAAGTGTTGGAGGTAATTAATACTTGAGAGGAAGTAATGTAAAGGAGAAGACAGACTTATGTGACTTTGGCCAAATGCAACGTACAAGATGTAATAGCTTTAAATTAAAGAAAGGCAAGTTGAGATAAGAAAAAACTTTCCAACAGGAGCAGTAATTCAGCAGTGTAGTGCTGTGAAGAAAGAAGCCATGCACATGTTATCAACAGACACATTCCAGCCAACACCAGCTAGCACTCTCAGAGGGAAAATACCTGGGATAGACCACGAGAGATCCTGGTGATTTGACTCAGAAGTATATAAAGACCATTCTAAAACCAACATCTACGATCCTATGATTAACACACACATCACCCATTAATTTTACATGTTTTGATGGCTACCATTTCCCATTTACAGCATACCCACCTGACACGGATGGTGAGTTACAGAACCATAACGCAGCACCACAATAGATTATTGGTTTGATCCTGCCCTTAGCCAGGCATCATGTCTCACCTCATGTATGTTATTCCCTATATGCTAAATTTCCAAAGACCAACTCCAACCGTAGAACAGCCAGATGCACAAACCAACTTGGAAAAGCTGAAAATGTTTTTCAGGTATTCATTGCAGCATGTTTAGCTGACCACAGTTTGTAAACATGATGAAATTTTTCAAAATGAAAATGACTGGATCTTCTAACAACATGACTTCAGCTTTTATTTTATGAGTTTATTTGCCACGATCTTTATACTTTGAATAATTAGTATTCCCTTCCTCAATTACACAATTTTCCTTCTTTTTTTTTCAGTCTACAGTATGATTTGTTGAAGTCTTCTTTGTTTGAAAGGACATTTGCTGAATCGAATTTCAAAAAAGACTTGATGGCTTCTGGCAGGAAAGAGAAAATACAAGATGTTGCATAGTCTGAAGGAGGAAACAGCATAGGATCTCATCTATCACACAGTATACCACATAATTAGCTGAAGTATTGTTTCACTCTGATTAAAACCATATTCTAGCAGAACAGTTCAATCTGTTGTGCATGTCTCTAAACTACCTGAAGAATAAAACTGCTCAGAGAAAAAGAAGATGTCCCACAGGAAACTAGTAACTGAATCCAAAAGTAAAAGAGTTGTGGTCAATGAGGGTATCAGTGGGACAAAAGACTGCAGAATTATGTCCAGAACAGCAGTGATATTCATGAGTTTAACCACTGATGAAATCTGAGAGATGATAATCCATGCAGGGCTAGAAAGACATGTTCAGAAACAGCCATGAAACTAGGGTTCCTGGGATCTCTCATCAGTTTCAGCATTGTCTTCCTACAAGATTGTGTGCCTAACAACAATTCAGTGCAAAGGTGACACCTATATATCACACATATTCCCAAAAAGTTGCCAAATGCAGCGTCAAAATAATTCTTTCTAAAGTATTTATTACTCAGCCTTCTTGCCTCTCTGTTTACCAGATCCAGATATGATTTCCATCACTGGAAGATTTAAGTAATATATCTAACTATATTAGTCAGACCAAAAGATTAGTGGCAGAAAATTTTCTAGGGTTCAACAGCAGCATTTAATCTTACAGCAGCAGTGTAAGATTCTCCCATTCCTCCTCCCTGCAGGTTAATTTATGGAGGTTTATTGATGGTCATAGTGATGGTGGGCTCAGAAAAAAGCAGTACGATAAAAAAGAGAATGGAAAGAGGAAGTTTGAGGAAAGAAAGAGAAAACTTTCATATTCTGAAAGCCCCCAGCTAGACCCAGGTCCAAATTAGTAGAATACAGCCTGCAAAAATAAAACCAACAAACTTGCAGAACTTTCTGCAAGTTAAATTAAGTTTTCTTTGAGGCAAAAAAGCTGCAGAGAGTAGTAGAAAATATGGTTATCTTCAAAGGCCACATGACCATATCTTTGCCAAAAGCTTAATAGACCTAAGTTAGCTATGAAGTATGAACTGGACACTTCAGTAAATCAAAGGAACCAGGTATTTAGAACAGCTGTCCAGCAGGCCATGAAACCAAACCCACTTGAAGGTGGAGCTGAGTAAAGGAATTGTTAAAATTGCAGGACTGGTTTTCTGCAAGAAGATCTTATTCAGGGAAATACAGTGTTTTTCTGAGTCACAGAATCATAGAATGGCCAGGATTGGAAGGAACCCCAAGGATGATGAAGCTCCAACCCCCCCGCCACATGCAGGGCCACCAACCTCCACATTTCACAGCAGCCCAGGCTGCCCAGGGCCCCATCCAACCTGGCCTTGAACACCTCCAGGGATGGACGGGGCATCACAGCCTCTCTGGGCAGCTGTTCCAGCACCTCACTGCTCTCATAGTAAAGAACTTCCCCCTGACATCCAACCTCCATCTTCCCTCCCTCAACTTCAAACCATTCCCCTTGTCCTGCAGTTATCTACCCTTTCAAAGAGTTGATTCCCCTCCTGCTTGCAGGCTCCCTTTAGGTACTGCAGGCTGTAATGAGGTCACCCTGCAGCCTTCTCTTCTCCAGGCTGAACAAGCCCAGCTCCCTCAACCTGTCTTTGTAGTGGAGGTGCTTCACTCCCTTGGTCATCTTTGTGGCTCATTACAGCTTTCTAAAAGTGATGCAAGGTTACAGGTAACACAGTTTTGCAGAATACAGTTTGTTTAGACTTTGCCTGTGAGGTTGGTCCCCTTCGTTGCCACTCCACCATCTGTCTCAGGTGTCAACAATGCGCACTACACAGAGGCAACACTCAAACAAGCCTTTGATGATGATGTTTCAGATTTCTCCACAATCTGTTCCACAACCCACAGCCTACACACAGCAAACCCACAGCAGCCTTTGTTTGTCCTGCCACCTGTCCCTCAGGTTGCTACATCCACGCCCCCCATCTGCCCTATGGCTGAAGCCAGTAAGACACTTCCTTCTGTGAGGAGCTGTTTGCAGGGAGCTGGAGATCCAAATCCACCCGTTGCCTTTGGTCCCTCCTCAGAAACTAGAGGCATTCCCAATCAGAATGAGTTTCTGCAAGCCTTTTATGAATTCTGTATGTTTCTTGGGTGACTGGAATTATTCAGTTTCCAGCTTGCTGTCTCACAATTCATGAGAGCTTATTATTAATGGCCCAGTAAAACAATATACAGCCTGTTGTATCTTAATTCAATAGTCAGTAATGACCAACTTAGAGAGATCATTTTAGACCTATGGGTTTTCTAAGGCCTTTTGAAGGTAATGGCAGTAAAATATGCATATATTAATGTTACTTGTGGAAGGCAGAATATAGTGGCAGTATAAGCAATAATGCTGCACTGTGTAATAAAAATTGAAAATTCTTTTCCCTAAGTGTAAATATAAAATACCTCTGGGGGACATATCTAAAGGAAGAGTGTTTCAATAACACATAGTTAAAATTATATTTTTCAAAGCTATCCAAGTATAGTCTAATAAATAAACCATAAAATAAAGCAACATTTTACAAGGTATACTCATACAGTATCTCAAGCTTTTTGCCACTCTTAAAATCGTTATTTAATATGGACAGTTCTAGTCACAAAATTTCAAGAGTTTATTCAATATCTTTTATGTGCTTTACAAGGTTATTAGAGAATTTATTTTCTCTTTCCCTTACAGATTGGAAGGTGGGCAGTGATATATGAGCTTTCACATTTTATTTATTCACCAAACTGTTCCAGATGTGATCCCATCATTTATCCACTGACACATCAAACCTGCTGCGTGACCTTTACAGTGACCTCTTTACAACATTTGCTTTCATGCCCTTAAAGTTATAGCAGCTTAACAGTGCTTGCTTCAGTGGGAAGACAAGAGAACTGATATGGGGGGAGCGGGCTATAATTTAAAAATAATCAAAATTTAATTCATCTCCTATAATATAAAAACTAAGTCCAGGTGGTAAACTAGCCAGTGAAGTTATATTCCCAAAAATGTTTCAATCATATTTTACTCTGTGCAGTATTTCACTCCTTGGAGTTGGAATGTACTGGATTTGCACTGGCTAGATTTAGCAGGCACTGAGTCTTTCTCCATTTTTGTGATTTGTCACAGCGACAGTCATTCTCGGGGTGATACAACTTTCATTACTGCACATCAACAAACAGAATGATGAGGGTCCATAGGCAGTTTTCCTTCTTGAAGGGAAAAAACTGCTCATGGTGAATCCGAAATTTCCATTAACTAAAAAAAAGAAATCTGCACCATTACACGGGGGAAAAAAAAAAAACAAAGAAAGAAAGAAAGAAAGAAAGAAAGAAAGAAAGAAAGAAAGAAAGAAAGAAAGAAAGAAAGAAAGAAAGAAAAAGAAGAATTATTGGCATCATGTTCTGGGGAGTCAGTGAGCAAGAGAAACTATTTCAGATGTAGATCCCTTCCAGTCAGATCCCAGAGCCCAGAGCTGGCCAGCTGGGAGCTTCCAAGCCTGGTGAACTTTTCCTTAGTATTTTTCTGGCTTATATGCTCCCACATTTGGGCTGATACCAGCAGTAGACGTGTCTCTATTGTGGTTCAAGCAATATTTACAGCCTAAGAGGTAGCAGGGAGTATCAAGAAGAAAACGCATGCACACGTAATTCCATACACCCTCACACATACACACACATAGGCTGAACCCACAGCAGTTCTGGCCAAAGGATGAAGACTTGATGAGGAGCAGCTGAGAGAACTGGGATTATTTAGTCTGAAGCAGAGGAGGCTCAGGGAAGTTCTTATCGCTCTCCACAGCTCCCTGAAGGGAGGTTGTGGTGAAGTGGGAGTCAGCCTCTGTTTCCACGTAACAGTGAGAGGACTGGAGGTGATGGCCTCAAGTTGCGCCAGGGGAGATTCTGGTTGGATGTAAGGAAAAATTTCTTCTCCCTATGAGTGGTCAGGCACTGGAATGGGCTGACTGGGGAGTAGTGGAGTCACCAGCCCTGGAAGTGTTCGAGAACCATTTAGGTGTTCTACTGAGGGATGTGGTTTAGTGGGAAATGTTGGTGGTAGATGGACAGTGGAATTGGATGATCTCAGAGATCTTTTCCAACCTTGCTGATTCTGTGATTCCGTGATGGCATGACAGTGCTGCACACCACATAACTACCAGCTCCCCAGCTCACACTGCCATCTCACATAGAAAAATTCCCATCATTTTAAACAGAATTGTTCAAAGAATGCTTAAGTAAGAAGTAAAGCCTGGAAAAGACTGTTGCGAGGGCCTCTTGGTATCCATATCCTCCACTCTTTGCTCTGCCCACACCCACTGCAGAGTCATTTTGGATGTCCAAATTTTAGATATTTAGACATTTAGATATTTACCAAAGCAAAACACTGAAGAACCCCCTCCCACCTTTTTCCCTGTCCTCTTCTCCCTTCCCTCCCTGCTCTGACTTGGCCACTGCTTCAGATGCACTGTGACTGGACAGACTTTCTTCTGCCTTCTCCAGCTGTGCAGCTTGAGGAGGCACTCACTGCCCCTGAACACAGTGGAGCTGATCAGGTCACAGCCCAGCACCAGCTCAGCCCCAGGCAGCACTCCCTGTGCCCACAGTGCAGAGCTGTCATGTAGGAGAAGAGGAACACAGTGACTTCTGCAACTGTCTTTCAGCAAAACCTCCCCAGAGCTGCATACAGATGCCTATGGTTAACCCAAATGTTTGCTTCTGTTTCAGTGACTTATAACACAGAGTCAAGCTCTGGGCTGAAGCTGAGCCTCTAAGATTAATACCCAAAGTAAAAAATCAGAATCATTCCTGCCACGGTTCTCCTCCAACAACAGTGTTCTGAAACAATTTGCAGGGGGCAGTGTTGTTTTGGGGTTGGTGGGGTTTTTCGTTTGTTTGTTTTAGTTTGGTTTTGGTGGAAATAAGGTTTCAGAGTCAGATTTTAAACAGCCTTTATTTTTAATATTAGTTTATCAAAAATGGAAAAATGGCATCAAAGAAAGCATACTTGTTTCTTTAGGTGTAAATCAAAGTACGAAGCTAAAGAAACAGAAAAACAATACATAAACCTAATGTGCTTTGAAAACAGATAAACGGTACAAATACCAGATCTGATGATGCCAGCAGGAGAATATTACCAAGACAGCTGCTAGTACACCTTCCAGGTTAAGCATCGCAGAAAGATTACTGTATCAACAACACAACCAAGTGATTAACTCCCAAGGAAAAAAAAAAAAGAGAAAGGTGCAGACCTTTTTTGATCACTTCTCTGGTTCACAGAAACACATTTCAGCTGGATTTTTGCTTTAAATGAACAATTGAGATTTGAAACTTTTCAACTACCCCCCACAAATCACAGCCCAGAAAGCTCCCCAGCCCACTTGCTGTTACTTATCCCTGCTGGCAAAGGAAAGGCAACTGTGGGCTTCTGAAAGGCACAGATTTGCAGGGTCTGGGGCATGAGCTGGCGCGAGGATCAGGCTCCTAGTGTCTGTAATTGGAAAGGACATGAGGTAATGAAGTAATTTCCCCATCCCTGTTCCCCATGTTTATCAGAGGCTTGTCTGCAGTGGAGGAAGGGTGAGAGGGTAATCTGAGCCTCCACAGAAAACCTGCTTTTTCTCCAAAGTTATTTGGATTTCCATGAGCACTGGCAGAACTTTGGAAGGAGTCCAGGAGAGTGAAGGAATTTGGCTGTTCTGAAAATATCATACAGGAGCTTTAAAAATTGAACTGATTTATGCCCTGTAATGTTTTCAATACTGTATAAATTAAGTTTGAGTTCCTAGACTGGATTTTAAGAAGAAATTTTATACGTTATGAGCCATGAAAGAACTGGAGAAAAAAATCTTATTGTCTGATAATTCCACCTCTCCCATAAGAAGTGCTAGACTTTGCATATATAATGTGTTTAAAGGAATAATATGGAAAATGCATTACTTTGTAGCATCAAAGGATGTTCCAGAATACCTTGAGGCCCTGACAGCTATTTGGCATTTCCTAATATCTTACAGCACTGTGAAATAGATTAGCGATAGGAACTTTCTGTGTTCTGTTCTTCACTGACCAGCTGTAAAGCTGGATGGTAGGCTCCGAAAGTACGACAGCTAGGAAGTGCAACCTTATTGCAGAGAGAAAATTGTCTCCTACAAATCACTGCTTAAAGCCACCTTTGTTATTTCATGCACAGATGGCTATGCCCAGCCTTGCTCCCTTCATGCACACACCAGCCACAGCCCAACGCTCTCGGCAGTGGCTTCCATGGCACAGTCTCAGGAAGTCCTCTAGTGTCCGTAAGCAGCCACGTGCTTTCTGAGGCTTTATGATAAACTGAGAAGGTTTTCAAAAGAACCACAATTTGCACTTGTAACAAACATTAATACATTTATCCATGGTGCCTTGTCTTCAGTCAGAGGCAGATACAGCTGTCAGTAGCGACATACATTTTCCTCTTTTAATCATACATGGACACAGCCTCAGCTGGTGATGTAAAGGTTGAGTCACAGCCGAGCCCTGGTTTGATTAATCACCAGCCTCCTCTGAGGTTTAATGCTTGTTTCGGGTTCAGAGGTCAGCACATACAAAGACCGTTCCCCAGCCAAGAGCAGCAGAACAGCACTGGCAGCAAGCTGCCCCTGGGGCTGCGGCCTGAGGAAGAGCATCAGGAGGTGGCCAGCAGGTAGTTGCCGTGCAGAGACATGAAGAACAGAAGTTTAGGAGTATATAACTTTCTTCAGGAGCTTGACCTTAAAATCAGGATGTTAGCAGAAACTGACAGAGTGATTGGGGAAGTGAAAAGATAAAATTAAGGCTGTGCTGGCCACCAAACTGCTCTCTGAGAATCTAGGAGAGCAATGCAGATGGAGAGCAGCTCAGTGGGCAGACTGGAAATAGAGCTATTGCAGGAACTGCTTTGTGAGGAGACACAGAACTTCCACACATGGGTGCATAGCGGGGCTGTGGCTGGGGTTTGGTACAGAGCAGGAGGGCACAGAATCTGTTGTTTCTAACTGTTGCACACCTATTGTTCTCTGATCCTTAAATCTTGAGTTACCTTTTCAAAACAGAGCTCCACATTTTCTGAGAGCATTATTCAGCCCATGACTGCTTGGAACCAGCGTTACCACCCACCACCTGTTTGTGTGCAAGCACCCATATCCACAGCTTTCCATGTTCAAATGAGATGCCTATGACTCCTCAACTTTGGTAGAAATGATTATGCATGGGTAAATTCAAACAAAAAAAGAAAAGAAAAATGAAAACATTACCGTCTTCCAGAGGGTTGTTTCTCCATATATATACTTTGTGCCATCTACCAATATACAGTCCTCTGAATCAATACCTTTCTTTTCTACCATGACATTGATGTCTTCACCCCATTTCATACTGCTGGGACAGGCAACAACCCCAACCTTCCATCAAGCCTTTGTAATAGGAATGCATCTTCCTCTTTTTATTTTCCTTTTAATTTATGCAGCATTTCCCTTTCTCCATCCCCAAAATCCCAGCACGCCCAGCACAGTCATGAACAACAGCCAACACCATACCAATACTACCTTCCGCACTTATGAAAGTGGAGCAGGAATAAATCCAAAGCTGTTCTTTGTTCTGTAGAGAAATCTAGAAATTTAACCCAATGGGAATGCAACAGGCATTTCCAGTGACCTCCAGCAGAGTGGAGAAAGTTCCAGATTTTAGTTATATTTTCCACTGTGAGGTGGTTTTGTTTTGTTGGGTGTTTTTTTTTTTTTTTTGCTATGGGATTCTGCGGGCCTTAAAGAAGCGCCCTGCATCTGAGCACACAGAAGTCTTGGGATATTGCTTAAAAAAAGTACACCAAGAGGAAATTGTGCAATCAATTCCATGAGAATGCCTCCCTCAGCAATAAACACTGCCTGTGCCAAATAAATGGGTGATGTGCGTCATAAATTTCCTTTTCCTGTCAGAGCAGCCACAAGAAATGGATGAAGTTATGCACATTTGTATAAAAATAAAAACGTGTTATTTGCTCTGCAGAGCGCTGCCGACACCGCAGAGCACCGCGCAGCTGAAGGCACAGCCCTCACACACAAAGGAAAGCACATCTAGTTTCTCTCACAGCCACATTACACCAGTTCCAGCCTCGCTCGTCACAAATGAGGAAGGAATGCCCTTCATTTTTACATTCAGCTTAAGCCTCTATCAAAGACATGTTGTTTTTAAAGGGGAGGTCTTTACCACTTGCTGGAACTCAGACCCAGCACACAGTTGTGGCTGCACAGCCCAAGCCTGACAGCTCAAACCACAAGCTGCCGGCCTGGAAAGTGAGGATCTTTTATGCTTCCCTCTAGGCAGTATTTTTCCCTCTGAATGCACTTACAGAGTGAGAAATTTGCTTGCACTGATATCAAAAGAGTACAACCCTTCACCATCACACACCAAGTTCAGCCCCTCATCTGGCATAGATAAGCACTTCTGTGTCTCCCACAGTGCCAACCCCAGCTGAGAATTCGGATTGTGGTAACAACAAAATTTTGGACTCTTTTATTCTAAGCTATTCTTTCTTTTGCCCCATTCTTCTATCCCCTATCTGCAGAGAAATGTTACTCCCTGCCACCGCCTGACTTCAAACACCTTCATGTCTTTGTACAGCTCCAGAGACCAGCGTTGCCCAGGTGCACAGTGGCACAAAATAGCATCACCTTGCTCCTCCTGTCCCACAAGAAGCAGCTTATCTTCAACAGCTGCTTCCATAGGATTCCTGCCTCAGCTGGGAAAAAGAGGGAGCTGAAATCACTGATATATCAGAAATACAATTCAGGCAGATGGCCTTATTTTTCCTCCTTAGACTGATCTCATTTTCTAGAGTATTATTCTTTCTCCTCCTAGGTCAAACAGCATCTGTTGAACAAAAAAGAAAGCAAGCTAATTTACATTATCAAGTCCACAACTTTCCATTTGTATTTTGCCTTCCCAGGAATTGCCCTGCTCTGCCCTCTGATCCTTAGTGAATTACAGAGTCCATAGACAGATCTTAGCAAGACTTCAGCATCCCTAATTGCTACGCAGGCCTTTATTTGATAAAACACCTCTGCTCTGGAGCAGGATTTGGAAGCCGAATCAGCAACACTCAGAGAGGAGGGCAGTCGTGCAACTCTGGGTGCAGCACCCTGCTCCCACCTCCCACATTGGGTAGCACTGACAACACATGCTGCTGCTGCTGCTGCTGCCTGAGGTCTGCTACGGCCACAGAAGGAGTCACTGAAGGTTGCCTTTAGCAGCCATCATAGACACAGCTGTAATCTGTCAAAAACTACACAGAGATGTAATGTCAGCAACTGTAAACTGTCATAACACTGTAATGTGCTGCCGGCCACACCAGCGGGGCACCCAGACCCAGACTCATTGCAGAGAGGGCACTCTGTCCCATTAGAACTCAACAAACAGTGACCAAATCCCAGTCAGGAATTAAAAGTCAAGTTCCTACATCCAAACCTGATTTAGTCCAGCAAGAGCAAAGCTCACAGAGGGCTCTGCAGTTCTGGCTATGGCTTTCGAACCTGAGGACCGCTGCCTGAGCACAACACCTTTGTTCTGCTCCACAGAAATAGAACTTGCAGAAAAAGGAAATAAAAGATCCCAGCCCTTTGAGGCACAAGATTAAATCAATAGCTGTACATTCATTTGATCCCATTTCATACACTGAAATACCAGGCTCTCCCCTTCCCTGTCAAAAGCAGCAATGAGTTACCGCAAGTGGAGGGAAAGAGAAAGATAGCAGTGGTTGCCCAGACGTGTTCCTCAAAAGCAAAGATATCATTCCCATGTTGGTCACTTCCAAGAGCAACTGGTTCAGCTGTCAGAGGACAGATGCACACAGGGGTCAAGGAAGAAAAGTCTTCTCTCACCAGCAAGGACAGGTGAGTACCTCAGAAAGCTAAAGATGTCTCCGATGAATCCCTGCTGTTTTCACTATGACTTACACCTGATCTTCGGTGCTTGCTTTCCTCCTCTACTGCAACTTCTGCTTTTCAACTGATGATGAGGACTAAAGCTGTAGTAGTTTCCACTACATTTTTCACCTATTAATAAATAAATAATCTTGACTTTTCCGTGAGATTTACTCAAAGATAATGACAATTTACAAACATGAAAATCTTTGTTGGTAAAGAAAGGTAAAGAAAAAAAAAAGCTATCTCCATGCATTTACATTTGTTCTTTTAGGTGAGTAAGCTAGTATGCTGTTATTTGACTTAACTGCTAGGATATGATGGATTTCTGCAATAGACATTCTCTGCCTGAACATGGTATGAAGAGCCCTCGTGAGCAGAAAAGACGCAAGGTGATCAACCACATGCAGAACTGATTCTCATTCTGATCCAAAATGTCAGTATATTCTAAGCAGCAGTAAAACCTTTATTGCTGATCACAAGAGCAGTAACTTTGTCAGCACACAGCTGGCCAGAAGAACATCCTCCCTGATTGTTTAGATTTTCTGCTGAGGATGAAATCTTAGAGGAACACAGGGACAATGCTCCGAGCCCCCCTCCTTCCAGATGCAGCTCAGGTAGGAGCACACTGAGTGGCTCATCTTCACTTTCAGAGACAATGTGAAGGACATCCCTGCAGAAGAAAAATGGCAGAAGTTGTTCCCCACAACTTCATGGCATTGCAGGGCCAGACTAAGATTCATCCTGTGGGCGAGGATGTGACAAGCACGCCACCTCACTGCACTGCAGGTGTCTAAGTGAGAGAATGGGCACAGCTCCAGTGCTGCTGCCAGATCCACCTGCTGGATTATACTGAGACAGGTAAAGTCTTGCAGGCCTTCAGTCAAGATACAACCCGAAGGCCAAATATCAAGATGAATGAAAGTCTTCCAACACTATCGCTTTCACCTGGATCCTCCTGTTCAAACATACAGGGGAACAGGCACTTTGCTGCAGCTGGAATCAAGCAGAGCATCCCATCTTTGGCCATTACCGATTCACACCACCATCATCTAGGCAACAGAGCTCCAGAAAATGCATGGACGTCCAGATGCTGTCACACCCAAATTCACCCCCTGCTAAGGTGCCCCAAAAATCTCAGGGATGTTTTGGAGGGAGGCTGTAGATTTGCAACTAAAGTCAAAACCATTGTGCTCCAGGTCTAGAAAAAAAAAACTGCTGAGAATTGTGAAAGAGATTTTGTACAATGGATTGAATAGTTGGTGGTTCCAGTCTAGTCAGAGAGCCTCACAAGAAGGGCCTGACTTTGCAGCTTTAAGTATTTATGTTCCCAAACAGTACTAGGGTACAGTGAATCATGTCACAGCTTTTATGGTTAACTGAACATTTCTTTTCAATCTCTGAAGAGCTTGGGGTTTGTCTGAATTGTGAATGATGGCTCATGTCCAGTTCTGTGTGTAGCATACTCCTCTAGTGACAAAGTTCACACGTTGAGCCTCAGTCAAGAATCCACACATAGTTTGAATATTGCTGGCACCCACAGCATGTAATTAAGATCATATGAAACAGCATTTCTTTCTCTTGCCCAGCTATATCCAACAAAAGGGCCAAATGACCCTCCTTGCTCTGAAAATTTTAAAGTTGTATCTTATCACTTGGCTTTCATGTACATGCCTTCATTTCCAGCTATATTTTCTATGTAAACATTTTTTTACACGTTCTGCAACAATCATGGTACTTCCTGTCATGGTCATTTCCACATGATAGCAAGGCAATGTTTTCAAAAGCAGCAAAGAGTTAAAAGCACAAGTTCCCAGTCAAAACCTCACCCAGGATGAGATGTTCCATGAGCAGGGAAGATGGAAGAGCAGCACAACATGGATATAACCTCAGTGATGCCAAGAGAGTATCTTGGCAAGTCACTCTAAATATCTGAATTTAAAGAGATAAAAGACTGGCTTGGCAAGTTGAAATAGCAAGGATAATTCCACAGCTTTCACAGCAGTAGCCAATTCTTCCCCAGTTAATTTAAGTGGCAAGAATAAGAAGAACTGCTTTTCCTTATTAGACAGATATTTTGTCCTCTTGTGCATCAACCTGTTGATTGTTTTATCAGAGGAAAAAAGCACTGTTTCAGAGAAATTTTTATTGCAGTCTTTTAAGCTGCTGTGCTCACTGTGACTTATGACCAACACCTCAAACCTTAAAGGCTCAGTATTCCTCCAGTGGTCAGGTCTGGTTAAAAGAGAGGAGCAGCAGAAACGGATATTATGACAGTGTGTCAAGTGTGCTTCTTACCTGGCACAACTGCACTGTGTTGACTGCCTCTGGGCACTGATTGACAAGCTTACCGTAATCCTAAGGAAAGCAAAAATAAGATTGTCTGTTGTACTGCTCAAATGAAATCAGCTGTTCTCTATAGCCGGGTAAATTCTGAGCAACTTGCTGAACTTGCTCTGTGTTTACATCAGTGAAAACAAGGGAAGATTTTTGGTATGGAATTTTTATTAGAAACTGCTGTACAATTGTTAACTCTTCTGAGCACAGAGGAAAGCCACATGTGAGAGTTTTGATGGTCAGTTTGTGTATTTTCCACACCCTGCCTTCAGTTTGATTGTTGAGTTTCTCCACTTCTACAACAACTACATTGATTTCTTTTCATCCACATCTATGCGCAAAAAAGTATTGTTCATCCTCCTGCGTAGTGCATGAAACTTGCACTACTTCAAGTACCGGAGCTGGGGCTCCTTCAATATTCAGAACCTTGAGTGATGAATGATGAGAAATCATCTTGTTCCTCAGGTAGGGGTGGAGGAGGAGCACTGTATTAAGGAAACACAAAGCAACCCAGCTTAGTAGTAGGAAAGAGGGAATGAAAGGGGAAAAATGGGAAGAGAAAGGAAAGGTGGAGGGAAGAAAGCATGAGAAAGGCAGAGAAATACTTTGGAGAGAGATGTCACTGACTTCAAAATTCCTAACCTCTGGTAGAGTGTAAAGGGAAAGTCTTTGTGCTCCTCAGACTTCCTCTTCAGATGATGAATGGATGGGGTGGGCAGAAACCTGCCGGGGACAGACCCAGTGCTCCTGCCTTTGTTCAAACGCAGGAGTCTGCAGGGCTGTTCTTTGCTGCCTCACACTACAGCACACTGTGGCACAGCAGCCAACACTGCTGACAATACTCCAGGTGAGATCTAATGCCTTTTGCAGTAACAGACATATGGCCTTTTTTGTTTTGTACCCTGTCCCTCTACTAAAGCTGCCCCGCCTCTCAGTTGCCCTTTTACTACAGCTATGATCTAGGCGGACACTTAAAATGTCTTTTCCAAAAGAATCCTACCCCCACAAATCCCTCTCTTAATCCCTCTGCTGAATGCTTGCTCTGTTTAGCACGCATTCCCTGCTCTGATTCCCTGCTTGCAGATTAACTGTTTTATTTTTATTGCATTGAACTCCACTTTGCCATTTGTCAACATAGCCGCTGAAGAGATCTTAGCCCTGGTGAACCTGGTCAAGCTATGCTTGGTTCTAGGGGACCTTAGCTGGAGTAACTTCTCAGACATCAACACCTTCTCCTTTACACTGTGCTGCAATGGGGCAGGCTCACTTTTTTCAAAGACTAAGTAATAAATACACTCACTTCTCTGAAACATGCAACAGCACAGCGATGTCATGGCCAAGGGACACCACTGCCTGCAGACTTGTGCCAAGAACTGCTTCCACCCCACACAAATACGGAAAAGCTCCTGGCTGGGCAGTCAGAAGGGGTCGTAGCTAGGATGCCTTGCTGCTGATGATGCCAAATCTGGGCTGCCTTAGTGCCTGAGCATGATGGGGCACCTTTGTCTCCTCTCGATCATGCATTACAGAGGTCCCGAAACAGTTCCAAGAACAGCCTTCTGCCAGCTTGAAAAGTTTTTATCTGTGCTTATGGTCTCATGCCTGCCCTTGAGCTGGTTTTGATCCAACAGCCCCTATTACCTCCTCTTCCTTTACCTTTTGCCTTAGCTATTAATCTCTGATGTGGAACTTTGTGAAATGCTCTTTGAAACTCTAAGCGCACTGCTGAATTTCCCTTATCTAGCCTGGCAGTAATATCTTCAAAGAGCTCCAGGAGGTTAGTTAAGTATGACCTCCTCTAGCTTCAAGCTCAGCTTCCCAGCAAGCCCTTCACTTCATTGCTAGAGATGAGAGAAAGAGGACAGGGAACTCTGGGACAAAGAGGCACATCACAGTTACAATAACATCAGCAGCAGACACAGCATTGATCCCTCTGCCCAGCACATCTTTAAATTACACTCGTGACACCACACTCTCTGGCTGTGCCTTCTGTTTCTCAAGGGCCCAATGCAAATCCTGTCTTGCAGGCAAGCTGCCACTACCCTCACCAGGGTTTTCTGAAATAAAGCTGAGGACCCAAACCATTTGTCACACGTCTTTGGATAACCCTCCTCCTCAACAGACCCTATTAATGGCTGCCCAGCATCCATGGAGCCATTTTAGACTTAATGTTACAGCAAAATTTTTTCACAGTGGATGTAGCCAAACACTGAAACAAGCCTCACAAGAGAGGAATTTCCATACCTGAAACCCAGCTGGTCCAAGTGAGCAGCACTCAAACTTATCCCTGCTTTAAGCAGGAGTGTAGACAACTTGATAATATACCTCCACAGTATGTTAGGATAAGGCTTATTCATGGCCTTTTTTTTCTTCCCTTTGGACCCAGCCCCATCCTCCAGATCGTATTTGGCAAGTGTGGGAGTCTGAATGTAACTGCTACCTTCCAGAATCTCAGCTGGGAGTATGCACAACTCTGTTAGTTCCCTCCCTTCTGCAGTCAGCACAAGCAGCATTTAAAGCCTCTTTCTACAAGTGGGTCCACATTTTAATTCCACCTCCACTTGCAACATGCAGATTTTCCCCTTCCACGTGCTTTCTGTACCCTCACAGAGCACCTTGCTGTGTTTCCATTCTCACATCATCTCTTGCTGGTTTCTCATTTACATCACAATACTGGAGTTGCTGTTTACACTGAGCTGCACAAATGCTGCACAATGTTTTAGGTCTGACTGTGGTGTGATCATTAACATCACACCATAGGCTCCAGGGAGTTTCATGACTGGATTCAGATCCATCTGCCCTGTGTTCCCAACAGGAGTTCCCCCTGCAGGCCTGAATATTTTGGCAAGAAACAATTCACTACATGTCAGGCAGGGTGTGTTACCTTAAATGATGATCCATTATAAGAATGTGCCTGTTGTTTTGTATTTTATCTCTTTAATGAGTGGCCTCTTCAGAAGTTGTGGTGCAATCTGTGCTTCACCAGAATAAAACCACCACGTACCACTGGTGAGATGAACACCCTTAGCATTCTGGATTTGTAGATAAACTGCCCCCAAAAAGGATAAAAGAAGGGCACAGAGTTCATTATTTACAGATGATACCAGGTTAGTAGATTTCAGTGCATTCTCGGAAGGAAGGAAGGAAGGAAGGAAGGAAGGAAGGAAGGAAGGAAGGA
>NW_024962270.1:15862629-15996083 GCF_019238085.1 Lagopus leucura | reverse complement strand
GAAGGAAGGAAGGAAGGAAGGAAGGAAGGAAGGAAGGAAGGAAGGAAAGAGAAATTACTAGCAGAAAATTAAGTATTACAGAGCTTGTCCTAAACAACAGCAATTTCTGTCACTTCTCAGAAGTTGCAGTATGTACACATGCAAACAGAAGAGCCCTCAGGAGACATGCACAACACAAACTGGGCCCCCAGGCTGGCTGTTGGCTCTGTCCTTTCATCTCTAACGCACAGCTCAGGCTGACCTCTAATGGGGAAACGGAAAAAAGGGAGGCGGCTGCTACTGAGTTGCACAGAGGAGAAAAAAATAAAGTGTGAGTTATTATGGGGAAGAAAGGAAAACATTTAGAAAATCCTAGGAGGCAGAATATTTTAAGAATGCTTCTGGATGGGGCAGACACACTAGGAGCACAGATTCTGCAGAAGTGGCTGCTGCACTGTGGGTTTGTTGCTGAGTATCCTTAGGCTTTCTCAGGGTAGATACCCAAAGTCTGAGATTTCACAATCTGCATGAATTTTTGAAAATCTTGATTTCTTACATGTTCCTGCACTGCTCCAACAGCTGCGAACCCTTGAACTTCCTCAGCACTAAGTGTTGCTACAAGACAGGTGTCTTTCTGGGGCAAATATGGAAGACTAAGACCCCACACAGTTTGGCAGGGAATCATAGAATCCTAAATCATAGGCTGGTTTGGGGTGGAAGGGACCTCAAAGCCCACCCAGCCCCACTCCTGCCAAAGGCTGCTGCCAGCTCAGCTCGTCCAGGGCCCCCCCAGCCCAGCCTTGGGCACCTCCAGGGATGGATGGGCACCCACAGCAGTGCCAGGACATCACAACCCTCCTCTGAGTGAAGAATTTCTAATATCTAACCTAAATTTCCCCTTTTACTTTAAAAACATTCCCTGTAGTCCTAATACCATCTGCCCACATGAAAAGTTTCTCCTGTTTATAAGCTCCCATTAAGTACTGGAGGGTACACAACAAGGTCTCCCTGGACTCTGAAGGCTGAACAAGTCCAGCTCCCTCAATCTTTCTTTATCGGAGAGGTGCTCCAGCCTTCTTAGCATCTTCATGGCCCTCTTCTGAACCTGCCCCAACAGCCCCAATGGGAAACTCCATGTACTCAAGCCAACTTAAAACAGGCTGTGGTGCAGCCAGCAACAAGTGTGATTGCACATTGTCCAGCATGGGTTGGACAATCATCATTGCCAATTTAGTCTCTTTCTCAGGTGAGTTTTCAAAGAGTGGCAGTCTCTGTCTATTTTTCACTACGACACCCCCCATACTTTGGATAGGTGACCTGTAGGTAGTTCAGCTACTCTTGTATGTACTCATGTCTGTGGGAGGAGCAGAGAAGGCCCCGCTGACCTGCCGGCACACAAACCATCCACTCTGCATACCTACATGGGGGTCCAGCTTCTGTGCCCAAACCAACAAGCCCAAAGCTGCCTTCGCTTGTGGCCGTGGGGGAGAGCCCAGAGCCTCCGTCTGTGGCAGCACAACTTCATGCCTGTTGGAAGAACAGTGTGGAAGAAAGTGGAGAAAAAAATCACTGTGAATTAATCAAGCCATCATCAGCGGCACCAGGTGCACTGGCTGTACAAGGAAAACAAATAAATCAACCCATGGTTAAAAATAGCCTTTTTGATTACTGTCCTCAGTCTTCATCTAAAGACAGCATAACGACTTAACGTTCTCTCAGGAGCTAACCCTTGTCCAATATTTTACTGCTGCTACCCTTAGAGTTAGTCAATACTCACAGAAGATAGGAACGTAGATTGATTACAGGTAAGAAATACCTGTGCTGTACACTCATGCTTTTACACAGTCCAGGATACTGCCCACAGAGCCTCACTGGAAGGCCCCCAGTTCCTGCACACTTTGTGAGGCCAGAGTCATGCCAAGGGAGCCCAGTGGTCAGCCAGCCAGCCACAGGCCATTAATACTCACTGCACAACTGATCTCTTAGACACCATTTGTATTCCTGATCAGATCTCACATCAGGAAATGCAGTACTGCATTTCTCATGTCTACCTTGCTGCAAATTAATGTATAACTCCAAAAAGCTTTTTTCTGAGTTAGTTGTCATTCCTGGTAGTCTCCAACAATGCTCAGGTTTCAATAGTATTTAAAATAAAAAAAAAAGTAAAAATGACAATAATAATAATTATTAGAAGATAAAAAGAAGGGATACCAGTAGTGTGTTATTAACTTCTAACAGTTCTGAATTTATTTTAAAATGCTATCATATCGCTAAGAGAAACATCACCTTGAGTTATCATATCTAGCACATACTCAACTACGTTGTCTAACCTAAGTAGAAGAGCTAAGCCTAGCATGCAAGAACCAAACTGACACCACATCCCCTACCCCAAAATGCTCGCAATGCTCATTAATTCACTGCTGCCATTTGTTTGCATTAGCTACCTGCACATGCCCAGCGTGAGAAGCAGTGAGAAAGGGGATGTGGAATGAAGCCACACAGAGCCACGTAGCCCCACCAGCCCCACAGCAAGCACTGGGGAGCTGGCACTAGCACTGCTCATAGGGCCAACACTTCAAATAAACAGCCCCAGTTGCTACCTCACAGTGACAGGATGCAGTTAGGAGCTTTATAATGGTGAATGGTCCCATTGCCCACATAAATGTCTAATCCTTTCTGGAACCTGTCTAAGCTCGTGGCCTCAACTAAATCTTGAAGCAGTAAATGTGACAAGTTAATCACAGGACTTGTTTCTAAAAACTCAAGTGTCTCTAGTGAATTTTAATTGTGCCACCTTCTCACTTCAGTATCTTCTTGAGGAAGGGTAAACAGGAGCACCCAGTGTCTGCTTTCATGCTATTCATTACTTCAATACACTCTATTACATTTCCTTTATTAATTATCTCATTTATTAGCTGGCCCAGGCTTTTTAGCTTCTCCTCATACAAAAGTTGTTCCTTGATCCAGTTTGTGAATAATAAGGTCTACCTCAATAAGTGAAGCATCTATCACAGTGTCTCACACAGTCTTACTAGAGCCAGGGATCACAGCAGAGTTCTTCAGCCCTGCCTAGCTGAACGTGTGCACTGCCAGGCCCTGTGTCTCCCATGTGGTCAGATCAGATGTGCTGCTCTTCTGTTCCTGCATTTGTCTGAGCAATGTAATCATCACTGAACCATAACCCAAAATCATATAAACCCATATCATACGAACTCATAAGTCATATAAAGTGCAATGCAGGGCCAGCTCTTCCTCCTACTTAAAGAGAAAGAATACTGACTAAGCTCTTTGCTTGCAATTTTTATTTGGTTGCTCCAGACGTTCATTTGCAACTCAGTGTTGACATAGGACACACAATTTGTAAATCTACGTCAACTGTACACAGAAAGATTTTCTAGGACTGATACATGTGAATAGGTGGCTCCCATGCAGTCTGATTTGTTTAGACTCATTGTTTCAGACATTGGACCTCACAGCATTTGCCCAGGAATGTCATTTGTCCAAGTACCACCACCATCAACAGCAGGAAGTTCCCACCTCAGGACCACATGCTTTGCCAGCACCTGGATCCAGGAGGCTCAGACAGTTGCCAAGAGTGATCAGAGCTTTCCTGAGCCAGCAGCAAGGAGGTTCTCTCTCTTCACTAGGAAACCTTGAAAGCTAGGTAGTATGTCTGAAATGTCTACTGAGCAAGAAATATGGGGTGAGATCTCCAGAAACTTTTGCATGACACAGAAGCACACCTCATCATTCCAACTGGGCTCCTACGTGTGCGCAGTAAAACCCTCCATTTTCAACTGAAAATGGAACCTTAGACCTTTCATGTTCTCCAACAGGGATTTTGTCGCCTAATGGACCACACTTTGCCCTCGAATTCATTGTCACAAGCCTCCAGCAGCTTTTATATTTTGTATAGTTAAGATTTAAGTCATTCAGCTTGTGAAGGCAGTGACTGCTGCACAGACAGGCGTCATCATCTCCCCATTTCTGGAGACAAATGACTCCGGAGACCTGCAGAAAGATAACTCACCAGGCTTTGCCAAGTTGCATATGAGTTTTTTTGCAGCAGCCTTTCAGTGCCTTACTCTTCTGTTATGCCAACAGCAATACAGTGATTGCAATGAGATGATCTTTTATCTTCCTCAAAATCACATAACAGCTCCATCAGAGAAGGCTGAAGCACGGTGATGAAGGACTCAGCATATGTTTTCTCTAATGGAGGCCTGCCCACTGCACGTCCTGTGGATCACATGGCAGCCAGAAATATTGGAATGTTACTGTCAAAAACTATGGGCCTCGATGGAAAGAGCTGGCTAATAGAAATGTAACCACTTGTGAAGGGGCAGTTCAGCTTCTGATCCAATAAATATTACTTGTGTAGCATTGGAGAGGTCATTAGAAATCAGAGCTTTCATGCAATTTATGGTGCAGCTAAGCAACACTTTAGATTAGCAAAAGTATCAAGGTACTCATTAGAAAAGAAAGAAACAAAAAATTCTCTCTTCTCTATGGCTGTATACTCCAATGGTAAAAATGAAAAGGAACTTCTTCCCCCCTCACGGACACCTGTGAAGAGAAACTCACTGAAAACTACACTGTGGCAATGGAGATTCTTGTGATTCTTGGCTATTTCCTTCACAAATGGACTTCATTAACTCAAAAAGCATTCTTGAAGGAAAAAAATGTATTTACCATTGTATTTCTGTTAAAAATACAGATCAATGTTATTACTTTAAGATATGTTAAAAATACCTGTTTCAGAGTGGGATCACTTCTCCATCTTTGCTAAGAGTTCCCCATTGTGAACACAAAGAGTATCATTTTCCTTACACCTTAAGGGAACGAGTAATTTTCCAATTTCCTATGACATTAATATACTTTAAATGGTTCTAAATTATGCACATATAAGAAAGGAAAGATTCCTATCACTTCAATCTATGAGAAAATTTCAGCTGTATTATTTGTCTTATTGTGATTCACTGATTTTAAAATTGCAGGAATGCCACCACTGATCTTTTGAATTAAAATATGATACAGCTTCCGGCTTAAAGCACGAGGGGTGGGCAAATTAATGCTGTACAAATCCAGATTCAGTCTAATACTGAACTTCTTGCAAAGGCTTGAAGAAACTGTCTGTGAGCTTTGTTTTGCACCTGTACATTCCTCTGCCCTCCTAGGCATATCAGTAGGAGTCCAGAAGATCAGATATACTGACCCCAGGTGACTTTTGCAACATCCGCTCCCTATTTCTATCAAATGACCTAATCTCTAGGGATTTAGATTCAGACTCATATCAGGCAGCAAATTTTACTGCAGCACTCTAGGAGCAATGGTAGCTGAATGAGAGATGGAGGGTACGCTGAACCAAGCCATCAAACAGCTGCAAAGGAGAAAGCAGCAGCTGTAATGAAATTTAAGGCTGTACAGGTTCCTCTTAAAATCATCCATATCTCACAGTGTGAAATCCTCACCCTATACCAGGATTATTCTCACAGTGAGAGGGCAATTTAGTGTTAGCCTGTTTGTGACACTAGATATCCCACCGCAGTTGACAAGCCACCGTTATCACGTTTCTGCCTCTGATAGCTGTCTGTATCCTAACAGTGAGACACCAACCATTACTAATCAGATGATCAGCAGCTGGAACAAATGGAATGACCCATTCTAGAGTTTCCTACAAGCAAGACCATGTTGGAGAAGATGCGGCTGTATGTGAGCAATTGCAACAGTGGGGACATCATCTCATCACCCAGTCTCAATCTTGTGGTTTCCAAACCACCCTGCTTGCAGCCTCCACTCTGTAGAGTACGAAGAAATAACACAGGCATAGGCTATTTGCTTGAAGACTGTGCTTCTGCACTAGACTTGTGTCCTTTAATAAAAGGTCATTCATCAAGTGCAGCATCAGAACACAACATGACTGCTGAGCTAGCGGTGCAACGTGCCCTGAACGTACCCAGGAAACAAACCTCCAGGTAACTGAGGGGAAGAGCACATTCTGCTTTGTAGGGGAAAAAGAAAAACGAGAGAGAGAGACAGATGTCATCTCAAAAGGTACATTCAAAAGGCATAGCTTCTGGAGAAGAACAGTGCATTCGTAGTGCAATTACGACAGAACAGAAAAGAGACTGATAAGCTAAATAGCCTTAACTCACTCCCCAAGTTCCAAGCGGTGATGTGCTCACCGGTTTAACTTTCCACCAAGATTACAGCTGTGTGACACTGGAGCCTATGAATTTAGATAGCTCATTGGTTGTAGGAGACTAAACACGTAACCGTATCAAGTGTGTTTTCAGATCCCTCAAACATGAGGAGAATTCGGGTAGCGAGTATCATGTGCTGCTGCCGCCTGGAGTCTCTGACACAACCCTGATTTTCTATTACAGCTTTTATACATAACTTTCAGACTTCATTAATTCTGGTGGGATTATGATTCGTCTTTCACTTTTTTAAGGTTATATGTGACAAAAAAATTATGCTTTCAATTTTTAAAACCAAATACCTACGTGGGACCTGTCACCACCAACAGAAGCTCCAAACAATCACACTGATGGGGTTAATTGGCATTTTAAAATAAATCACTGCCTCTGGATTGATTTATTTCCCCCTCCTCTCTTTACACAACATTACTGCTTTCTCTATAATTATTCAATGCTAAGTTCATGCTTTTGAAGCAGACGACTGCAGACTTAGGAAATGGTGTTTGATTTGTTGCCATGGAAACATCTTGCTGTAGATGTACTCTAATCCCATGACAACTCTGTCTCTTAAGAACCATTTTTTCTGACATAATAAAAATCTGATCAAGGTCAGATTTAATAACAATCTCAGTTCCCAGACTTTATTACGTAAAGGTTTAGTGGAGTTATTTATTTTCCAAAGGGATTCTCTGGAAACTTTGTTTGTTTTCTTAGCTGCATTGAAATTCATTCCCTAAAATGCATAAACCTGGTGTGGTGTCATGTTAATTTACAGTGCATCTTTTGCTATTGTCTAATTGCATCATTAAAAGAAAGTTACTTGTAATTGTTTATATTGCCTTGGCAGATGCTAGCATTTTACATAACATTGTTCCTGCTAATACATAAGTTTGGGATATCAATAATGCTTATCATTTCCTAACAACTGGTGTTTACATAGTAGCAAATGCCAGCATAGCTTAACTTTCATTTTGTGCTGCAATGTTTTTCTGAGCTAGTTAGCACAGGCTATATATTCAAACCAGGAAGGTTTGAGACAAGTGCCAGTGGTCTTTGTGTCACACCATAGAATAAAAGCACACATGAACAGAAGAGTCATATTAGCATAAAAAAGTGACTTGGCAATGAGGATCTTGAGAAGCGCTCAGGTATGAGCTGTGGGAATTTTTTTCCCTCCTTGGCACAATTGTATTAGTCCTTTGGCTGCTAGGTTTCCACCAAGGGCTTTTGAACAGCAATAGCTCCATAGTAAGACCCGTGGCATAACTCAGCTATTCTGTTAAGGCTGGGCTTTCAAAAGACAGTTCGCTCCTGACCGTGCTGATGACGATGAAATCTCTATTTCAGAGATGCTTTTTCACTTGTTCTTGTCCAGTGTCTGAGTCCTCAGGAACTTCCACTTCCAAAGCAGTGCTAAGCATCCACACAATGCTCAGTCATTAGGTGAAATCCTGGCTGTGCTGGCCTCAATGGCCAAACTGCCATCCACTCTACATGGATGTTGTTACCTTTGCTTTTTAATAGGGAGTGGGGAACGAACTGAACTTAAATTTACTGTGGGGACTTCTCCATCTGTTCTACTTGTCTAGCATTGCTTTATAGCTCCTAGAGAGAAGGAAAGATATTTATCTCGTTCAATTCATCCTTGGGTAGATATCTAAGGTAGATCAGAAAAAACACAGCCTATGAACACCGCCCTTTTCATTGGTTAGGAAAGGAATTCCAACTTACTATGAGGCAAAGGTCCCACATCTTCAGTCACAGAAGCCCTTCCTTCAAATCAGATCTGAGACAGGAGAACATCTGTGGGAAACACACCCTTCCTAAAGCAAGAATTTTCTTTCTTACTGCAAACAAGCTGAGAGAGGTGGGGCTGTTTGGTGCAGAGAAGGAAAGGCTCCAGGGAGATCTGTGAGTGGACTTTCAGTACGTAATGTGAGAATAGAAGAAAGAAAGGGACAGATTCTTTAGCTGGGTCTGTTCTAATACTACAAGGGGAAATGATTTCAAACTAGAACAGGGGAAATTTAGATTGGATATAAGAAAGAAACTTTTCATGATGAGGGTGGTGAGGTACTGGCACAAGATCCCCAGAGAGGTGGTGATGCCCCATCCCTGCAGACACCCAAGGTCAGGCTAGACAGGCTCTGAGCACCTGATGCAGCTGTGGGTGTCCCCATTCAGTGCAAGGATTTGGGCCAGATGGCCTTTTAGTGTCCTTTCCAACTCAAATGATTCTACACTTACTCTTATGCTAATCAGTGGCTCCACAAAACAAAATAATCTCTTGCTTTTCATTGTCAACATGCAATTAACACTCTCTCTCTATGTCAGTAGTATCCTGGAACTGCTTAATACATTGCATCGTAGTCTGTGACATCACAGCTACCAGTTTTCTTCTTATTCTGTCAAGCCCAACCTTACACTATTAGAAGATCCTTGGTCTGTATCTTTATAACCAGCCAGCACTTAACTATTTGATCCACTCTAAACTTCACCACACTCTTGCCACTTCACCAAACCACATCACAGTAGTATTTTGGATCCACTCAGAGGCCACATGGGTTGTGCCGGACGTCTGACAAAATACAGAACAGGAAAGTCCTGACCACAGAGGGAGAGGTAATGGTCTCTACCCAATCTGGTCTGTTGGTCTAGCAGTCAAATTCCACCACTGAAATAAAGCAAAGAGTTTTGGGGACTGCTATTAAAACATAAGGAATTTGTCCTGTAGATGCTTATATTGCACGTAATACTATTACCAAAATGTATGAAAACACAGAAACTGTCATTTAAAATAAGAATGGGGACAAATCTTACTAAGTTGCTCAAAACAACAGCTTTTCTATAATAACTTTCAACTGTGACACCACAGGCAGAATATAAGCCTTTCTTAAAGACCAGAAAAAGCAGAGCTACATCTGTTCTTTGACATTACAGGTGATAAAGCACCACTTTGATGGCCCAGTTGAGATCAGAGCACATTCTAAGTACCACATAGATGCACACTAAGATACAGCATCTGCCCTGCAGAGCTTTTGTTTTAAGTACTGCAAGACAGAGCAAAAAAGGAATTATTCATATTCCTGTACTCCAGGTCAGGAAGCTGAACCCTGGGCTTTAAGTACAAGTTTGCTCTCCCTTTCGCATTATCAGCATAAACAAGGATAATTGACAGTATTACTGTGAGGAAATAAGAAAAGCTTCAGTGAAGATTATATCATGACATGCAAATTATTTCAAGTATATACACATGGCCCATCAGCATGGAGACAGAAACTGCTGATGTTATCACTGTAGAACTTGGGGGTACTGATCATGTGCCCTGTGCCTTACCTGTTGGATGTTGTAAACATGAATACATCTACACATACCAAAAGGTGGTTTCTGCTCCGGAAAGCAAAGGGTCCCATGAGAATATCGCTGCAAGATCCATGTGCCAGTAAATACAGCATCATTGTGCTGTCAGTCCTTCAGCATTCAATTGCCTGGTGAAAATGCAATATAACAGAAAAGGCCACCCTTCAGGACAAGGAAGTCAGGCACTGCAGCAAAGAGAACAGCAAATCCCATTCACCCAGGCTGCCCTGCCCTCCCCTTCACTGCAGTCAGCTGAAACATTTGAGCTCTTCTCCATGCTTACCTTCAAGAAAGATGTCTTTAGGGGCTTATCGCAGTGCGCGGACAGACCAGCACCACACAGTCACTAAGTGGTGCACGAACACAGAACAAAAGGATGCTATCGAAACTAAAGAGCTCAGAACTTGCTCCTACATTAAAGATGATCAATATCTATTTTTCTTCTTTTACTTACTCCAAGCAGACTGCCTGATCTGCCCTGCTAAACACCAGACCTTGATCACTGCCTACCAAGGATAAGTTACAGGAGGGAGCGTCAACTCCAAGTATTATTTCCTCTCATAAGGACGGTCAGCCAGTTCTCAGCTATTTTTACTTGGTCATTTTCTATTGCAAAGTAAAAACAGCCTCAAAAAAAAAAAAAAAAAAAAAAAAAAAAAACCCACAACTCCCCATTGTTTTATTTGTTGTGTTCTGTTGGTTTGGGTTGCTTGTTTGGAAGGGGAGGAGGAGTGATTTCTGAATTTCTGAGCCCATATTTGGAGCATCAGTAAAAGCAAAGTTGCCTTGACAACTGTAGTCATCTGTACATAGTAATTCTCTTTGCAAAGAGCAAGGCTGCTTTAATTCCTCATTTTTCCTCTCTGTGTACACCGAGGTGCCCTCCCTCTCCTCCAGGTAAGGCGCTGTCATGCACATGCTGTTTCTCCCTCAGTGTGTACTCAGGGTACAGCCTGATCTTGTTGACTAAACCTGGAGTTTTAATAGATGTCATTTGACTTTTAAAAGCATTTTGTATTAAAATTTTCAGATCTAATTGACAGATATTCGATTTCAAAGTCCCGCTCCCCTCTTCATAAATTGCTAATAGTATTTTATCCGAAACAGAGCTAACCTAATAAACAGATGAAACTTTGTTGTCATTTCATCTGCTCAGCGCTCTGGGCTGTATATAATTGCTCTCTCCATTTTACAGTTCTTCTGCTTCAGATTAAACTTTTTCAGGATGTTGCAACGCCGAAACACGCATTCTAACAGGAAATCGGCATCAAAGGTAATGGGCTCGCAATACATCTTTGATGCTTTGAAACCAGAGGAAGAGAAAGAACCGTTTAATTTACAACAGTTATTTCAGAGGACCGGAGGAGGGGAAGAAACGCCGAGGAGGCTGAGTGACGGAGGCGGAGGGCAGCTCCGTGCCGATGCAGAGCAGCCCGCAGGCGGCACAGCTCGGGCTCGGCACGCCCCCCAGCGGCCCCCAGCGACCCCCAGCCCGGTGCCCGAGCGGCTGCGGGAGAGCAGCGACACGGCGCGGGCCGTCAGAGCCCTCGGCGGCGAGAGGACGCCTCGAAACAGAAGAGAAAGTGAAGGGAATTGCTTTCAGGAGCGAAATAAAAATGTCGGCGCATGAAGTAAGCCTCTACGATAAAAACGCATTCGTGCTTCTGGGAAAGAGTCAGAAATTTGCATGGGGAACATCTATTTTTCACCTTTGCTGCAATTCTCCATTCAGTAGCGATGTTTGTCATGGATCATTTTAAATAGTTCCAGTAATGACTACAGGCAGCACCTGCACACCGCCGTGCTCACCTCTGGGGAGACCAAAGTGTAAATTCACAAGGAAGTGTTGTGGAGACACGCATTGAACCTGGGCAGCACCAACTACCCAGCAATCCTCCCCAAAGGACAAGCAACAACCTGAGCATGGCAAATGTTGCTCACAGCCCTTGGTCCAGTGTTGCATTAGGATGCCGGGGGCACACTTGGAGAAAAAATGCATTGCAGGTTGCAATCCTGATGGCAGCTCAGGGAGCTGGTGGCCAATACGGTTTGAAGGAATCTTCCCACACTGACCACAGAGTACTGCTGGGTGCCCACGTGCCATTGGAAGAAGACAGTACAGCAAAGGTGAGGAGCAGAGCCAAAGCAGAGCACAGAATCAAAGAATCATGGAGTGGTTTGGGTTGGAAGGGCCCTTTAAGATCACCCAGTTCCGACCCCCTGCTATAGGCAGGGACACCCTCTAGACCCCCCAGACCAGGTTGCTCACAGGCCTATCCAGCCTAGCTTTGAACATCCCCCATCCAGGGATGGGGCACCCACAGCCTCTCTGGGCAACCTGTTCCAATGTCTCGCCACCCTCACAGTGAAGAATTTCTTCTTAATATCCAGCCTAAATCTACCTTCTTCCAGTTTAAAACCATTTTCTCTCATCATGTCACTACCAGCCCTCATAAAAATTCCTTCCCCATCTTTCCTCTGGGCCCCCTTAACGTACTGGAAGACTGCTACAAGGTCCCTGCAGATGAGTGCGTGTCTGTGTGCATGCATGCACAGATGGGCAAGAAGATGAAAAAGTTGAGCAATGTTAAAGTATGATTAAAAAACTCACAAGGAATTGTAAAATTCTGTTCTGATTAAATATTGCTTGGGCACAGCAAAATATTTTATTGCCTCAGATTGAAAAATTCAAACAAGAAACAGAAGTGTATGGCACTTCTTTCCTCACCATGAAAAATGTCATGTGCAAATGTTCCTGTTTGTCCATTTATAAATGCGTGGATGGTTTATTTCCCTTGAAATTGCTTATATTTGTAAACACAGAAGCATACATCTACCTTGATAATCCTTGTTAAACACAATTCAGCATGCTTGAAATACAGACTGATCCCTTCTGAACTGGTCGATGATATCAAAATATTTTTTCTTTCCAAAAACAGAGCCCCCCTTGTACTAAGTTCTCCTACCAAAGTACAAGGTGATCTCGTACACTGAGTACCCTACTAAAAAACCACCAGTCCCTTTAAGCCTCAGCTTCCCTTGTTGCAGAAGGGTACGATGATGCTCTGTTGTGAACAAGCAACTCTGCGGTCTGCAGATGAAGTAAACCAGACGGTAATTGCCATCAATCACAGCATAATCCAAGAAACTAACAGCAAAATGTGGCTCATCTCCCAGATTAGTATTTGGTTAACACGCACAGGAACAAATAATCAGACAAGAGAAACCTGTTTTCATAGGAATCACACATAATTACAAGGGTATTCATTAGGATGTTTGGAGAATAAAAGAAAATAAAGATGAGTGGACACATATCTAACTTCTTCTATAGAGCTGCATTTGTTTGTAGAGCCCCTACTCCTCCTACTCAGAGGAATCTTTGATAATTCACATGTGAAATTAAAGGCATCTTATTTATTCAGTTATTTATTATTCTGCGTAAAATGAATTAGGAATTTGTCCCTGTGAATAATGCTAGCCATAATAGTTAATTTACTCCTATTCATTGGCAGTAATAAAAATGTACAAGGGGATGCAGAAACATTATTATTTCTTGCTTGAAGTGCAATTTCATGTGGTGAGAAAAACATGCTAATATGCTGCAAAGTGCTACAGGAATTTAGTTCTCAAAGGAATGGCAGTATTAAATGTATTCTGACAAGAAGGGGCTTTGGAAGGGAAACATTTATCTTCATAAAGTCATTAAATTTACTGAGCAGCGCCGCATTCTTACTGCAATCTGCTCACTCCATTAAAGGCAGAGCTGTGGAACGGTCTCTGCTGTATTAGGAGAATCTACGTTTTTGAAAATTGTAATAATGGGGGGAAAGAAGGCTCAAGGATGGGGAAATATTATCTCCCTCTTTAAAGAACCCTCTGCACAGAAAGAAACTTGGAAATCGCCTCTCAGAAAAAGAACAAGCTTCACTGCCTATCCCTGGAAAGAAATATGTTATAGGGGAACTTTGGAAGATAAGACTTTAAAACACTGAAATGAGGACTAATGCCTTTGAGGAAATTGACAGCACATAACTGACACGTGAGGGATGCCCATGGTATCCAGTTTGCACGTTTCTGTTTGTCCAGTAACTACCATGACTTACGGTGGTAGAACAGAATTGGAGCAAGTAGATAACTCTGGATAACTGGAGGCATTGGTCTCAGTGTCGTTTCCTGCACAGTTGCTAATTCTAATTCTCTTGTTCCCTGATGGCTATGTGGGTGTGCACTCCAAAGAGAAACGCACTGTGGGTGATGCGGTGCCTCAGTGACACGCTGGGTAAAGCTTACTGTGCCAACCCAACCCAAGGGCCCAGGTCGAAGTCACACTGCCATAACCTATTGCACGTTCAAAGGGAAAAACAGTTCCAGCAGCAGCATGAGAGTTCCTCCAGCTGGGAGAAAACAAGGTAGGGTCATTTGCATTGGGATCTTACCATACTAACTCCAAAAAGAAAATAGCCCTGGAATCAGTCATTCCTTTGGCAATGAAAATTGCTGCATGGCAGGCACCAGTCCCAGGACACACGCTGTGCTTCTCTAGCCCAATTGTAACCTCCTTCAGAACCGAGATGCACATGTTGCTCTTCTCTAATCCCATCACAACTTCTGTAATGATTTCTGAAACACCCAGCAGAGAAGCGTCTAAGTGTTCTTAGATTACAGCAAACATCAAAAAGAGACAGCTAATTAACTACCAGCCTAATAAGACAGTAACACTGCAAAAAAGTAATTCTGAACAACAGCCAGAGCCGTCAGCATCATCTCTACTGTAGGCTTTTTGTATCAGTGCACAGAGCACCAAAGCTGTCTGAGAAACACAGCAGCAGAAAACATTAGCAGTCAAACTGACCTACCCTGCTCACACAGAACGATTCAGCACATGGGAACGTGCTCATGGAGCAGCCTTGCAGGCTGCACCTCACCCTCGGCAGGGCTCCACCTGTCTGAAACAAACAGCGTTGCTCTCCTCTGCCCCACTCACTGCCGCAGGGTCCATCCCACCTCCTTTAACTGATTTTGTTATTTTCACATCCGCAGACATCTCAGTAACTCACAAATAGGCACGCTGGGCAGTACAGCCCACAGAACAGTGGTACAGCCATGACAATTTCTAATATGCTCGTAGCTGGTTGCAACAGAGAAAGCAAAAAAAAATCTACATCAGGAAACCACAGACTTCCCTAATGGGTTACACTGCATAATTGAGTATAAAATATAGTTATTGCTTGAACTACAGTTAAACCGAGATTTCCAGCTTCTCAAGTAAATGTTCTGCTACTGCTGCTAAGCTGCAGTAATAATTTCTAATTGTGTGGGTTTTAAGTGAAAACAGTAAGAAATGCTGTTCGATTGGTTACCGTAAACTATTCCTTCCAGTGCTACCAGGTCAGCAGAACAAGCCCTGGAAATCAGACGTCTTTTACCTAAACAACACTACCAGAAGCTGGAAACTAACGAACCAATGCTGCAGCAGCATCACTGCCATTACACAATTAGAGGGACAGCACTGGACACCATGAAATTGTCACACACCTTGCTAATGAACCATGTTTTATGCACATTTAATTAATTAATTATGGCTGAAGCCATTCACTGCTCACCAGCAACTGCTTTATTATACACAAACCTGACCACCTTACAAATACCACACTGGAGTGCTAATGAGCTATTAAGTGGGATTGCATGTTACAAGCAATTTTGTGGGAAATCAAGTAATAAGAGATCAAATATCAAATAGAGGAGCTTTTAATCCAAGTGAGATAATTAATTGCACCTCCTGTCTCACAGCTTTCCTAGTACTTTACGTGAGAATTAAAAATTAAGAACAAAAAAAAAAAATTTCTCCTCAATTAATATGATCTTATTGCCAAAAACTCATAAAATTACGAGCGCCATTTAGCAGGTATGACAGGAATTATTATTTACATGGTGCTTTCTCCTTGGGATTCCAAAGTACCACTGAGACATCATTCAAACACTGGGGAAGGAGAGTCACTGATCCAACAAGCTGGAGCAACGAGTTAGGGAAAGAGGGGGAAGGTATGAGTTTGTACATGGCAGCCAGTACTTTCCTGGTTCCCATTCACTACTTACTCAACAATCTGCTTTTCAAAACCCTGTCAAATATACTCAGGATGGAGAGAACATCCAGTGCACTTTCTCAAAGGATGGGCAGAGCAGCAGATCTTGCACTTGAGGCAAATCTTGAGGGCCAACAGGGCAGGAGAACAGTGATAAGAGACTGCTTCTCCAGCATTACAGCTCAGTAGACTCTGCAAAGAGTCTGCCTTGACATCCTGAAGATCCCCTACACCTGTGCTGCTCTGTTAAGCCCTAGGACATGCTGCCCCTGCACATTCCAGCCTGGAATAAGAAGACATTTATTAATGCATCCCCTCATGCACCACATGTGTTTAAAAAGAAGCCCCTAGCACACTATCCAACCAAATTTTTGATCCTACCGGGCTAAGAAGGAATTAACTCTGTCTCACTTTTACTTTTCCCTTTATCCCTTTATAAGGGTACTTATAAGACAGTACAGAATACGACCAGAAGATTAGAAGATCTGGTATGCAAACCCCTTCTCAGCTATTGATCTCTGACTCAGAAAAAAAAAAAACAAAACAGTCTGCTAAGTCTAAATCAGGAATTTGTGTTTTAGGGTCACCTTTAGAGAAGGGCTGCTTCCCGGGGAGGAACCACATGATATGCCCACATTCTATACATACCAAGGCATTCCATATCCTGTGTCATCTGCTGCCAATTTCTGTGGCTGGAACGTGTGTGAAGACAATCCTCTACTGCTGTGGGGTTGATGTAAGATTAAGTTTTCTTGTGAATTTCTACCAAAATTTATGAGGTAATTTTCCATAAGATGTGTGTCTTCTCAGGAGAGCAGGATAGGCCTAGCATGCTGCAGGATTGAAGTTGCTAGGACAGCCAAAAATTTGGCAGTTCCAGGTCACTTCTGTAGCCTAAATAACACTCTTCTACAGTAAGACTCTTCTGTCTGTATGCTTGTATATGCAAGTGTATTACAAATCCCTGGGGCTTTCACAGAACTTTTTGCCTACAGCTTTGGCTCGAAGTAGCTTAGCCATGCCTTCCATATCTCCCATAGAGCCTGAAGTAACGTGATGAAAGTATACTTCATTTCTCCCTGGGTCTAGAATTACTTGTTCACTACTCTTAAGACTCATTTTTTAGTTCACTGGCTGATGCCATCTCCCCATTATCCAATTATTTCCTTCCCCCTAAAACCTTCTAGTCTTTCAGTATTCTACAGCCAATCATTAGTTAATTCCTGTTGACTTTTATCATTTGTACTCTACCTAATTGGTTTGTCACATTCCTATTTCCTTTTCATTCCATTTCCATTTTTATTTTCCTACATTCTATCTTCCTTCCTCCAATTTATTTTCCCCCCACATAAACTATGATTTTTATTGTTGTTGAATACAGCCTGCAGGCTAAAAATTATAGTCACCCAAAACCAAGTGACCATAGTGCTTCAGTTTCTCACAGATTCATTTCAGAAAAGAGGTTCTATTTGGCTAAATTTCCTTTTCTGTATTTCTAGCCACTGAAGAAGCTGCACACACGATAAATATTTAATAAGAAATCCCCTTCAGCTAAATTCAGGCCCCACAGCATCTCATTACCACGTCTCAGAATAGCATCCTCATTGTCACTTGTTTAATTATGCTAGGAAAGAGTTGAATAGTGTGGCTGTTGGGATCAGAAAGTGATTAAATTCACTTGGCAAGACATTGGATATCTCATTATGATCCTCATTCAGCACTTCTAATTGAGTCCATTTAAAAATATATATTTTTTAGATCACTACAATCCTGACTTAGGATCTTTCCAACGCTGTAAATATTTCCTTAACTCTTCCCTTTTCTGATATAAATCTCTACCATGAAAAAAATCCTGTAAAGATCAAAAGCGAATTGATGTACTGATGCACACTAATCTTTTTGAACCACTGTCACTCTTATGAGCAAAAGGAACTGAAACTCTCTAGAGTAGACACTAAATCTCTCTTTTCTACGCGCTGACACTTGCTGAGTATATTGCCCTCTGTAAATGCTCATAAATGACAGCTTGCTCCCAGCAATCCCTATGACCATAGCTTTCTAGCAGTTTGAGAACTTGTCTCCTCATGGCAGGTGGGAACATCAGCACGCTCAAGGTGAAGATGAGGATGCTGGTAAGGAGGAGGAGGTTTCTGCTTGAAGAGTTACTACTTTGCAAGAAATTCACTTCTGTAAAGAAAGCCAGCAGAAGAGCTAGGTATCATTTCAATCACAATTAATAGCTCTAAAGAAGACTCAAGTGATGTACAAGTGCCAGATATCTGCGCAGGGGGTTAATTTCATCCCAAGATGTCAAACGGCAGAGAGCACTCTATTGGAGTCAATGCATGTACAGTTTACCAGCGTAGATATAGTTCTTATACTAGTATTGGAAAAGCATCTTAATGGCATCTCCAGATAAGCTCTCACAGCAGTGGCTACATGCAGTCAGAAATAGACAGGCTGTTCACTCACTCTTTATAAAAAACTGTCCAAAAACAACCTCATAAAAAGAGACCTTTAACAAATTGCGGGCAACATCTGTGCTAATTGAGTCCTGTTCCAGTACAGAAGCACTGATGAAAGTTTCTTCCTCATAAATATATATATATTAATATATATATATATATAAATAAATATATAAATATATATAAATAACATACATATATCCTTAGAAATTAACTGTATTTAAATAATAATATATTCCGAAAGCTGGGATTAAGGACTGAGTATTCTAGGACACTGTTCCTTATGAACATCCTTAGGAGTCTTAACAAGCAACCACCAAAGATACACCTTTGTTTCATGGAGATGTAGAAAGGAAAGTAGGTATTTTAAGAAGCCCTGAAGAAATTCTGTAGTAAGACCTATGGAAATAAGAAATAGGAAATCTTGAATCAACTCAATTAAGGCATATATATAACAATTTGTTATATACATAAAAACAAAGCTAGAATAAAGTTATATGTCTTTGCCAAAACCTCTACAAAAAGGGCAGTGGTACCAAGAAATAGGCCTCTAACAACCTCCTTGTCCATACAGACAGATGCTCTGACTGAGTATAGCATCACCACTTTCAGTCTGCTCCAGCACTTGGCATGCTACAGTGGCCAACTAGCCTTCCTGTAGACTCTCATCTATAGCAAAGATACTACATTTTCCAAAATCCGATTATTTCTCATCCCCTCTAGAAGAACTTCTTTTTTTGCATCATCTCCCATGCATAATTCCCCTTCTCAAGAAATAAAGAAGTTTAGAGTTTCCTTTTTGCAGGTGTAGACTAACCTCTAAGACAGACAAAACCTGCCTCACCACAGCTGAGGATTTGGCCCCTTACTGTTAGTTCAATAATTGCCACAGAGAAAGTTTCTCTAAAATTGACACAGTGACTTCGTAGAGCTATCCTTAGCTACTGAAAAGCCCAGGTTTTGGAGACTGGTGGTCTTACTTCATTTCCGAACTACTGAATATTTGCTGATATAAACATCTCTCCTACAAATTCTTTGAAGTTTATTAATGTAAACAAAGGGGGGAAAATAAGAAAAGGCAAAGAAAAACGTAAAGTCTCAAAGCCACCATCAGCCCTAGGATTTGTGGTTCTCCTGAGTGCGTTTTTTTAGTGCGTCTGTTCAAGCTGGCGCAGGAGATTGACTTTTAAGGTTGATGGTATTGATCTAATTCATAGCCCTATACTCATTTATCATGATTCTTTAATCAATAGTGTAGCTACTTAAGATACCCGGAGTTTGGGTCCTTATTTATCTAGATGACATTTTGATGGCACCTATTTCCTCAGGGGCTCTTGTCTTTTAGGTCAGCACTTCATTTCACCTCATCTTTCCTCAAGGTGTGTGAGCAGAGAGAAGACAGTAATGTCACTTGCCTCAGTATTTTTTTGGTGTGGCAACACCATGATTCTGACTCCTCAGCAGGTTTCCTGCTCACATATACATACTGGGCAGGTGCTGAGCTGGTGACAGCTGATATCCTTTCAGCAGAGCCACTCTGGATTTCAGGGCTCTCCTTCACAGTCCCTTTGACCCACCAAAGGCTCATCTGTTAAAGTGTTTCCACATTGCTTTCTGCCCCAGTGAAGTCTTCCTGTCCCAATTAAGTCTTCCTACCCCATAAACATGTTAACTCAACCTCACCATTACTCATAATCTCTTCTCACAGCACTAGAAGATTGGAGATTATCTCCACCGAGGTCAGCCAGGTTACAGGGGCTGGTATGGTCATGCTACATCCATTCCTCACGGAACTCTATGAACTTCAAGTCGTTTGTATCAGAAAAAAATATTTTCTTCCATTGTTCCAGAAGGAAGAGCAAATATAGTCAATAACCATCTATAGATTTCTCCTAACCCCCCACAATTCTCTGTGGAGTACGTTTAACCCCGCGTTCAGGTCTCCACATCCACTTCAATCTTAAAAGTAGGTTTATCTAGGAGAGAAGTAGTCCTTGAACTGGGATTCTATAGAGAGGGGTGAATTCTACCAGTCCATTTAGCAGAATTCATAGCTTCCCAAAACAATATAACTACAGCTGCTCCCTGACATGCAGAGAAATGTCATCTTTAAGAAGGACTGCAGCAGCTCGTATCTCAAAGGCAGAATAAATGATGCAGGGTGACAGATGCTTTCATAGATGTTTTTGCATTGTAGGACTTACACAGCACATACATAAATATATCTACCACACATGCAAGAAAGACTTTATTTACACATTTCCTTCTTGTCATATTTAATTCACACATTCATACGCACAGTCTGCTATGTTCCAACTTGGCCAAATCCTCCTTCACCAAACTCTATCTTCTCTCAGCACTGCAACATCCTGAGGGCACGCAACTGAGAGAAGAGGGAAAGCCTATTAAGTGATGAGGATGCAGTGTTTATAAAAATTAAAATGTGTGCTGGGTACTTGGGAAAGAATGAAAAAAATTTCAAGGGCTGCATTGAAGTGAGCTGAATAATTTTAAAATATTAAATCAAGGCCTTAATTACTATGTCTCTAATCTCATGCAGTCACACTTCACTTTGAGGCAATTTGTGATTAAATAATAATACTTTAAGGCAAATAACAACACTTGGCACTTTTATAGTGCCTTTTGCCTAATTAGTTTGGGATTAGTTCCTTCACATTGGGTATGGGGCTTTGAAGATATGAAGTGCTAAGTATCATTATGACCCGAGGATCTCAAAGCATTTTACCCATACACATTAATTAAGTGTCAGAGTGCTCCAATGAGGTAGGTATTTTTGCATCCCTTTGTGTTCAGCAGGCCCAAATGGAAGGTGTGTCACCCAGTGTTTTCAAGCTTGCAAACATATTCTGCAGGTGCTCATGTGTACAAGATGCCTTGCTGAGCTGGGCTCTCACTGCTCCACTACCGGCAAGCATCCATGCGAGCACCTCATTTCCAACTGCAAGACTCGTAACAGTCAGCTCCACAGTGGTGGCTACGTGTGCTTACAACACCTACGCTGGGAAATCAGACTGCACGTTTTTCTAAGGAATGAGGTCATTCCTACCTGCAGGGAGCCCAGTTGAATAGCTGTCCCTCCTTGCTGTGGTCAAAGCTTTACAGACACGAGGAGTGAAACTGAACCACTTCAACAAATCAAATGCAGGGATTTACCTGGTGGAGTCAGGCAAAGTCACAGCCCTGTCTTCAGGCGGTATGGCCCTCAGCTCTCCAGAAACGAAAGATGCACTCTTCTGTTTTCCTTCCTAAAACCAGCGGGTCTCAAAGGCTGCCTAGGAGTCACAGGTTGTTAGCAAAGCAAAGAAAGGAAACTTCTTCCTCTTTAGTTCATCCATTATGAAAACATAAATCAGCAATAAGGAGTTACAGAATCTTCTTTCTATTCATAATTAATATTATACCTGAAGCAGTCACCTGCAGAATAAAGGAGGTATGAAAGGATTTCAACTGACTTTGATAATTAAGGGTATTTAGTGTCCTTTAAACAAAGTTTAAAAAGGAGGAAATCCACAATCTGCTTGAATGTTCTTAGTTCAACAAAGTCTTTGAGTTGACAGCTAGTAATTAATTAACAATGAATGGTGTCTTTCAGCCCGTCACCGTGATTGACACTATCATCTTCTGAAAAGCGAAAGATTTGTTAATGTGGCAGACTACAGTCTGGGAAACGTTAAAGCTTCACAATTTCCACTGCTTTCAGCTAAATGCTTGACGTGACAGGTTAGCTCACTCAAAAAGAGGAGGTGAAGAGTACAGCAGCAACCTCTGCTGGTGGAAGCACGGATTAAATGGGGAGGTTGGTGGCCCTGCATGTGGCGGGGGCTTGGAGATTCACGATCCTTGAGGTCCCTTCCGACCCTGGCCGTTCTGTGATTCTGTGTGATTCTGTGATTCCCCTCCAAGCGGTGATTTTGCTTCAGACAGATGGGAGAAAAGGAGGATCAAGTGACCTGACTGGCTCAGAAAATCTGGGAGCTACACTTCGCTGGGGGGCAGGTCAACCACCTGGGAAGCATTAAATGTGCTTTCGTCCTGTGCTGATCGCTTTCCCAGGCCTCGGACGCAGCAGGGTGTGAGCTGAGAGGGGCTCAGGGCAGATGCTGGATGGGGGGGACCACTGTGAGAGCCCTTGCCCCCCCACGATCACTTAGCTCAGCACTGAGACTCATGCTTTACTCTGGCATGTTCATCAAATAAGTACAAAGCAGCTGTCTAAGACAGTAACTGGGAAATCATTTTTGGTTACACATATCTGATGGTTTCTTTTAATTCCTGTTTTTAAGGCGCTGCCAAAAACTATGAAGTGTATTATGACTTAAAATAACTGACCTGATTAAGTTAATCAGGCAGCAGAGTTATATTCCATTCTAGTAAACAGTGAGTCCTTCTTTCTCATCTCCTCAGTACTGCTTCTGTCTACCATGGATTCAGCTTCTCACCAGCCTTCCTCTCTGACTGTTGGCTCTTTCACCTTAACTCTCAACAATGGCAAACACCTATGCTGGCAAGCCACCTGTACTCAGGGCTGTCACCTGTTTAAAGCCCACCCAGCCCTTACCTCTAACATTGGCTGGCTGCTCCCCAGCTCAGGCTGCCCAGGGCCCATCCAGCCCAGCCTTGGGCACCTCCAGGGATGGAACCCACAGCTCTGGGCAGCAGTGCCAGGGCCTCGCCATTCTCTGAGTAAAGAGAGTCTAACCTACGTCTCCTCTCTTTTAGTTTAAAATCATTCCCTGTTGTCTTATCACCATCTAGTCACTTAAAAAGTTGCTTTCCCTCTTGTTTAGAAGTTCACCTCAAGTATTCAAAGGCCACAATGAGGTCTACCCAGAGCCTTCTCCAGGCTGAACAAGCCCAGCTGCCTCATCCTTTCTTCATAGGACAGATGTTCCAGCCCTCTGTTGCCTCCTCTGGATCCACTCCAACAGCCCCACATCCTCCTTGTGCTGGGGGCCCCATGCCTGATTGCAGTACTTTAGACGGGACCTCATAAGAGCAGAGCAGAAGGGGACATTCACCTCCCTCCCTACTGCCATCCCTCTGCTGATGCAACGCAGGACACCGATTGGCCTTCCAGGCTGTGGTTGCACACTGCTGGCTCATGTCCAGCTTTTCATCCACTGGGAACCCTAAGTTCTTCTCTGCAGGGCTGCTATCAAGAAGTTCTTCTCCCAGTCTGTACACATATCTGGATTGCCTCAATCCATGCTGAATCTGACATATGCCCACTTTCCAAGCCTGTCCAGGTCTCTTTGGATGGAATCCCTTCCTTCTATTGTATCAACTGCACTGCTTATCTTGGCATGTCATTAATAAACTTTTTAATCCCACTGTCTGTCATTGAGCAAGTTGTTGAGGAGCACTGTTCCCAAGATAGATCCCTAGGGGCATGACCTCCCCACACTCATGAATTACCTCCACCTATCTCTATCACCTTATCTCTAGATAGAGCCATTGACCACAACTCTCTGGATATGACCATCCATCCAATTTATCCACTGAATACTCCAACATCCAAATCCATCTTTCTGCAATGCAGAACCACATCAAAGGCCTAGAAGTCAACCTAGATGAACCAGTTTGCCTCTCCTTTGTCCACCAGTCCCATCATTCTATCACAAAAGTCTATCAGATTGGTCTGGCATGATCTTCCCTTGGTGAAGTCATGCTGGCTGTCTTGGGTCACCTGCTCATCCCTCAAGTGCCGTAACACCTCTCCACAAGGATCTGTTCCATGATATTCCCAGGCATAGAGGTGATGTTCATCAGTCTGTACTTCCCCAGGTCTTCCTTTCTATTATTCTTGAAAATAGAAGTGATGTTTCTCTTTTTCCAGTTACCAGAGACTTTGTCTGTCAGCCATCAATTTTCAAATATGATGGAGCAGGATGGCAACCAAATCACCAGTTCCTTCCGGACCCTGAGATGCATGTCACTCAGCCCCACAGTCTTGTACACATTCCAGTCTTACGAGGTGATCTCTGGCTTGCTCTTCTCTTATAGTGAGAGGGATATTGCTACCCCAATCTCCATCTAGAGACATGAAAGTTGTAGGAAGCCTGACAGCCAGGGAAGCCTTTCCTTGTGGACACAAGACTTATGAACATTTCCTGTGCCTTACCCTCCCTTGTGTCTTTTTCCTCTTCCTTTCCCATCAGACATAGAAACTACTTTGCTTCTGCTAACAAATTTCTCCTCCCATTTCCTCTGTCTCTGTGCACCCAGTATTAGTGTATTCCATCTCCCTGTTCAGAAGGTTCCCAGACTGACTCTGCGTGCTCCTCTACCTGTTCATCCATTCCTTTTCAATCTCCACAACTCCATTTCACTGATTTTGTCTGTAAAATATTTTTTCTTCTTCTTTTTCACACAAGCTCTGTTCCATTCTCCTGTCATATCAACTTTCTTCTCTCTGGCCTTTCCAATGCAATCTTTCCCCAATACCATTCCCTCCCAAATGATGATACAAACACCTTTTTTTTTTCCTAGCTCATTCCCTGTGATCATGTGTTGCTGTTTTCCCCTTTTTCTTTGGGCTCCCCTTCTATTATTTATGGGTTGTTTGCTTTGAGTTTCAAGGCTGTTCATGATTTACTGACACACCCCATTTCCTCTCATCTGCTCCCAAGATGTCAGTTCTTGTCTCCAAACAGCCCTTGGCACCAAACTTCTTCATTTGCTACTTTTAAAAATCAGGACTTTATTTCCTTCCTCTCATTCTATCCCCCCACACCATAAAACACCCTAAAACCTCATTCATTCAGTTTTTCAAAATTATCCTTTCTAATAATGTCTACAAAGAAACTGACATCAAAGGCTATTTTTTTTCCAGATCCTGTCACACAAAATACTACTTCCTTACATTACTTACACTGCTGTCTACCAGGAATGGTCAAAATCCCTAAATGGATCTCCTGGTTGCTACAGAAATGTAAGTACTAAATAACAAATAGAACTTGTAGGCAAAGTACACAAAATTCACACCACTTGCTCTTTGCAGAGAAAGCTCCAGAGAACACCCACAAATAAGCCAGCAGCCCCATGCACATGGAAGGCTTATGTGCCAATATTGATGATAGAAGATGCTCAATCTCTCTTTACTAGTTTACCAGATCAGGCACCAACCTCCTCCAGGTGTTCTCTATTTAAAAGGAGGAACTGCAGAAAGGGAGAAGGGGGAGAGCACTACAAGACATCCCCAGTAATACATCATTTCTCTGACGGTAGAACTCAGGGAACTTTGTATTCCTTATGCTAGAAGCACCGCAAGTCAACAGATGCACAAGAGCACAGCGACATGACTTCTGCAGGACCCCTGCAAGCATAGTCTGCTTAGTTAAAGGCTTTAATTAACAACTTTGCAAAGGACAATGAGATTACAGCAATTATTCACTGCAGGCAGCCTGCTTTTTCTTCCTCCAGACTCGAGCACTTGATTCAGCCTGCATTCCAGATAAATATTTTATTCTGTATGGGTAGAAGGTTCGTTATGCAAGTGACAAAAAGAAATAATCAATTGCCATGTACACAGATACTGATGTACCTGGTTAATGTAGTTACAATATGTCACTGCAAAACACCTTGTCAGAATTTTGTAACTAAAAAAGCCATTGCAATAATAAAGGCAATGCATCTAACTGAGACGAGTACCACCTGTAAGATGATCTTCCAAAGCAAAAACCAATAGTACAAAAGCAAAGCCTTGATGACCTTACCCTACATACTTCACTACCCTTCAATGCTCTTTGGTCCAATAAAGTGCCCTTTTCTGCTCTATAATAGTGCTATTCAGATAAGTAGCACTGACCAATCTACAGGGCTGCAACACTTTTCAAAGGACAAAAAGCACTTCTTTCCCATTGAGTCAGCAGGATATCTACTTCATTGTAACAAAGAGTTTTCTGAACTGCTGAGAGATTTGTCAAAACAGAATCACAAATGATACATTAAACAGCCAGAGTGGAGAACTTATTATTAGGCATTGAAAGAGAAATCTGTAAGTTTACAAGAGTAGGACTGTGTACTCAACTTCGTAAATTCTCTGTAAATGGGAAATCAAACATGAAGGCCAAACATTTAATCGTTAGTAAATTCAGTCATTTTAATCATAGTGATCATTATGATCATTGTGATCATAATCACAATCCCACGGTCTTGCACTTCATCATACACAGCAAAGGGCAACTATCAGGGCATGACCACGCGCCTGCTTAGTGCTCTGCAGTGTGCTGCAGGGGTTTAAATATGGCTTATCAAATCACCAGGAGGAATGTTATATTGATGAAATGCCAGCTCACTCTTTTGTAATTGAGCCCATAACAAAGGCAGGCACTGGTCAGAGCTCAATGGTTCCAGGAGCAGCACAACACCTTTCTTCTTCCAAAGGCACAACTGCTCACAGGGCTGGAAGGCCTCATTGCTTTCCTCTGGCCCTGTGAGTCCCGGGAAGTTCGCTGCAATTCTCCAGGAGGGCTACAACACACCCCAGTAATGCAGTATTTGAGGCCATGTTCATACTCACATTCATTCATACTCACAGGACAATTACCTTAATAAATCCAAATGTCCCCACCCCAGCCTACTGGTATTCAGCCACTGCATGAAAAGGGAAGGATAGAGAAAATTCTGCTTAATGCATCAGCCTCTGTCACCTACTGTCATTTCAGTATGCGACAACATGGGACATACAATAAGCAGCACAGTCTCTCCTACATGCACTAATCTGATGACAATGCAGTGTGCCCATGGACAAAAGAGTAAGAACAGTAGCATACTTATTTAGAGTAAACATTCCACATTAGCAAAAATAATTCACTTATCTCCTTCCAAATTTGATGTAATATGAACAGAGGACTTTTTATAATTCATTTTTTTGTTGTTCTCACAGAATCACAGAATCACAGAATTGTAGGGGTTGGAAGGGACCTCCAGAGCTCACCGAGTCCAACCCCCTGCCAAAGCAGTTCCCTACAGCAGGTCACACAGGTCAGCATCCAGGCAGGTCTAGAACATCTCCAGAGCAGGAGACTCCACCACCTCCCTGCAGCCTGTTCCAGTGCTCCGTCACCTCACTGTACAGAAGTTCTTGCACACATTTGTGCGGAACTTCCTATGCTGCAGTTTCCTGCCATTTCCCCTTGTCCTGTCTCCACTCACCACTGAAAAGAGTCCGGCCTCGCCATTCTGCCCCCCACACCTTAGATATTTATAGACCTGGATCAGGTCCCCTCTCAGTCTCCTTTTCTCAAGGCTGAACAGACCCAGTTCACTCAGCCTTTCTTCATAGCAGAGATGCTCCAGGCCCTTCACCATCTTCGTGGCCCTCCGCTGGACTCTTTCCAAGAGATCCCTGTCTTTTTTGTACTGGGGAGCCCAGAACTGGACACAGTGCTCCAGATGAGGTCTTACCAGGGCAGAGTAGAGGGGGAGGATCACCTCCTTTGACCTGCTGGCCACGCTCTTTTTAATGCACCCCAGTAAGCCATTGGCCCTCTTGGCCACAAAGGCACACTGCTGGCTCATGGCAACCTGTCATCCACCAGGACACCCAGGTCCCTTTCTGCAGAGCTCCCTTCCAGCAGCTCATCCCCCAACCTGTACTGGTGCATGCAATTATTCCTCCCCAGATGCAAGACTCTACACTTGCTTTTGTTAAACCTCATCCGGTTTTTTTCTGCCCAGCTCTCCAGCCTGTCCAGGTCTTGCTGAATGGCAACACAGCCTTCAGGTGTGTCAGCCAATCCTCCCAACTTCGTATCAGCAAACTTGCTGAGGGTGGCCATTATCCACTCATCAAGGTCATTGATGAAGATGTTGAACAAGACCGGACCCAGCACAGACCGCTGAGGAACACCGCTGGTTACAGGCCTCCAACCGGACTCTGCACCGCCAACGATGACCCTCTGTGCTCTGCCAGTCAGCCAGTTCTCAACCCACCTCACTGTCCACTCATCTATCCCACACTTCCTCAGCTTTGTTATAAGGATGTCGTGGGGGACAGTATCAAATGCCTTGCTGAAATCAAGGTAGACTACATCCACTGCTCTCCCCCCATCCACCCAGCCAGAGACAACATCATAGAAGGCTACCAGGTTGGTCAAGCATGACCTCCCCCTTGTGAACCCAAAACAGGGTGTATGTTTGTAAGTAAGGATCTGAGTGTTTTGAGAGTGATTTGGGGAAGATTTTTGTGAAGAGAAGAGTTGATTCAAACTCTGTCCTCATACTTGCTATTCACTTAACCAGTGATGTTAAACCCAAACGTCTGAAGATAGCAAGGGGTCATAAATAGTTTAGAGACAGAGGAGAAGATAAGCAACAGTAGTACTGGCACAGTTCTTTATTAGAACAATTCCTTTAATTCAGCATTAAGAAGAGGAGTTATCCTCCCTGTTTCAGAATTTCAATCTCTGTGGCTGGAACATACCCTGGGTTATTGTGCACATATATCCTGCAGGCAGTCAAACACAAGTTTTCCTCTCCTTTCCTGCTCACCTCTCACACTAACCCATGACAATATGTGGGGCTTCTTGCTAGCGTGGTATCTTCCAAAACCAACAGCTCTTCATGCATTACTGCAACCAAAGTTGATGCTGGAGGATAAAACTGAGACAGAAAAAACAGCCCTGGAACTCAAGGAGAGCTCAGTGTGAACACATACTGAATAACAGGAGCAATATATCAATATCCATTTTAATTTGTCCATTGCTACAACAGCTGAATGGTCTCTGTTGTATGTATATTTTCAGTGTTTTATGACTTCAGGAAGAACACAGATAAGAGTGCACAGAGGATTTCAAACCAGAGATTCCTCTAACAATGCATTAGGATGCAGGATTGAAAACATTTCTCTGTGAGGGGCTCCATCTGCCCTAGATGTTTACTTGCTCCAATCACATTTCCCGCAAGAAAACACTTGTTTTCTTCAGAGTTTTTTTCTTATTTTAAATCTAACGTGTCTCCATAGCAGTAGAAAGTTAATCTTTAATTGATGAATGCAAAAGCTTAGACAAACCACAAATGCGCTATTCAGCATGTCAGGCTCACAAAGGAAGTTCTAGTTCTATCAGTTTCCACTCCACATACAGCTGCAACACTGGCTTATATTACTAATCACTTGCAGTATTTGTGTCTTGGGTTGTAACAGATGGTGTTTGCGAAGCATGCAAAAGCTCTGAATTGCCAAATGGTACAGCAGTTGAGATAAGGAAAAAAATCCTCCAAACAAAATACCCATCCCTACTGTGGAGGCTGGAATGTGAGCAGTGTTTAAATTATTCCTACTCTCTGCAAGCACGTTACATTTACAGACTCTTAACCCCTGCAATTAAAATACTCAAAAGGCCAGTGAGGCTAAAGGCTCCAACAGAAATCACACTTCAGGTAAGATAGACAGCACTTCCCTTTTGCTAAGGGAGTACAAATAAATAAATTAGTGATTTATATATATTTTTAAAAGGAAACATAACTGCGAGTATCTGAAGACTTTCTGTGAAGCCAGGCTGCAGCTGTGCTGTGTGCCCAACCTCCGAGCCCCACTTGGCTCTTGCTGTCAGTGCTCAGGTACAGGCAGAACGTCCCCAAGGAGCTGGGTGATGATCCGAAAGCCAACATTACAGTCAGTGGGTTAGTCAGCAGTGCCAGCTAGCAGACCCAAAGTGTAGCAACATAAGGTAAACCACAACCCAGGACTGATACTCTGAAAGGCCACAGGGACAGGTCATCACAGAATGGCAGGTGTTAGAAGGGACATCATGAGATCGAGTCCAATTTCTGTGCTAAAGCAGGTTCCCTACAACAGGTTGCACAGGTAGACATCCAGACAGGTCTTCAATATCTCCAGAGAAGGAGACCTCACCTCCTCCCTGGGCAGCCTGTTCCAGTGCTCCGTCACCCTTATCATAAAGAAGTTCTTTTGAACGTTAGTACAGAGCACCCTACGTTCAAGTTTTAGAACATTAGTCCTTGTCCTATTGCTATACACACTGAGAGGAGCCTGGCCTCAATGATTTGCCTCCCACCTCCCTCTGTGGAGAGTCCTGTTCATGATTCCCATTTTCATGAGGTTTTTTTTTTGCCCAGAAGCTGATCTGGCTTAAAAGATACAGAACGAACCAAGGACAATATGCATCTTCATACCGGCACTTAACTTACTGATCAAGAGGTCTCTCATCAGTTTCACAAGCTTAACAAAGGAAGAAAGATGTTGGAGCCCAGGGCAGCTGCCAGCCAAGACTACAGAGGCTTGTTTTATAGGAAAGGATAGAGAAAATAGAACTGTTTTTTGTCCTATCCTTATTAGACTCATCAATCCTTGATCTTTCTAATGGTATTATCAAATAACGTGATAATACAATTATGACTATTTTTCTATTGCCTTAGTCACTAATGATAACAGCATCACACATGTATTAGATGAGGGAAAAACCTATACCTCATAACAAAAACTGTAGATGACGCTGTCCTTTTTTGGACAAGAAAATAATCCCGCTCCAATTATTATCATTCCTTTTTAATTCCTCTTCCATTAAAAATATAGGCATGAGACAAAGTTTTTTTTTAGTTCCTTCAATTAAAAATAGAGCATATAGAGACCATTAAATATCATTGTGAATAAAGTGTTTTTTTGGTGTTCTTCATGGTTTTTTTGTTTTTTTGTTTGCTTGTTTTAAGTGAGACTTCTGGAAGATATTCTGACCACTGCTTTCTGACCAGATACCATTAGGCAGAGCTGAATCTTACACTCTTGGCTGGGTAAGGAGCTGGCTGGAGGGCCGGGCACAGAGAGTGGTGGTGAATGGAGTTAAATCCAGCTGGCGACCGGTCGTGAGTGGTGTTCCGCAGGGGTCGGTGCTGGGGCCTGTCTTCTTCAATATCTTTATTGATGACCTCGATGAGGGCATCGAGTGCACCCTCAGTAAATTCGCAGATGACACCAAATTGGCTGGAAGTGTGGATCTGCCTGGGGGTAGCGAGGCCCTACAGAGGGATCTGGACAGGCTGGATAGCTGGGCTGGAGCCAATGGGATGAGTTTCAACAAGGCCAAATGCCGGGTCCTGCACTTCGGCCACAACAACCCCAGGCAACGCTACAGGCTTGGGGCGGTGTGGCTGGAGGACTGCGTAGAGGAAATGGACCTGGGGGTATTGATTGATGCTCGGCTGAACATGAGCCGACAGTGTGCCCAGGTGGCCAAGAAGGCCAATGGCATCCTGGCTTGCATCAGAAACAGTGTTGCAAGCAGGAGCAGAGAGGTGATTGTTCCCCTATATTCAGCACTCGTGAGGCCGCACCTCGAGTACTGTGTCCAGTTTTGGGCCCCTCACTGCAAGAAAGATATTGAGGCCCTGGAACGTGTTCAAAGAAGGGCAACAAAGCTGGTGAGGGGTCTGGAACACAGGCCATATGAGGAGAGGCTGAAGGAGCTGGGAATGTTCAGCCTGGAGAAGAGGAGGCTCAGGGGAGACCTTATTGCTCTCTATAACTTCCTGAAGGGAGGTTGTAGTGAGCTGGGGGTCGGCCTCTTCTCTCGTGTCATTAGTGATAGGACCAGGGGGAATGGTTTCAAGCTACGGCAGAGGAGATTCAGGCTGGACATGAGGAAGTATTACTTTTCAGAAAGGGTGGTCAGGCACTGGAATGGACTGCCCAGGGAGGTGGTGGAATCACCAACCCTGGGGGTGTTCAAGGAAAGGCTGGATGTTGTGTTGAGGGACATGGTTTAGTAGGAGCTATTGGGAATAGGTGAACGGTTGGACTGGGTGATCTTTTAGGTCTTTTCCAACCTTAGTGATTCTATGATTCTATGATTCTATAATCCCATTATACTAAACAAAGCTGGGTTTGCTCTGTTCTGTGTTGCTTTTAAAACACAGATAGGCTCCAGATTCTCTCGTTGGCTTGTGTGCTTAATTTTATGACGATATCAACTCTGCCTTTGCTTTTACAGGCAGATAGTTTTGTTTAAATGATGCTAATCTGAAAGTACAATGCTAGTCTGAGGAGCCTTTACAACAGGTTTCCATGACCTTGATGTGGAGCAGCACTGACATCTATTATCAGTGATACTTGACCAATATTTTTGATGTCCCACTATCAGATTCTGAACCACTGAAGAGAAAACAATTTGCTATTAGTCTTCACTGAAGCAGCACTGATTCTGAAGAGGGCGGCTCCAAAACATCACCAATTACATCTTGTAGCTGCAGAAGACAAAGCAGAGCAGAGACAAAACAGACGAACCTCAGTCCTGCACACAGAGGCACATAGCTTAGTGCTCTGTGCTTCTGCTGTACCACAAAACAACAAGGCAGTCAGCACAAGTGGAAGAAAAGTGGCTCAGTGTAAAAAGCCAAAGGGGCTCTTGGGAATCACAGAATGGCCAGGGTCAGAAGGGACCTCAAGGATCATGAATCTCCAACCCCCCAGCCACATGCAGGGCCACCAACCTCCACATTTCACAGCAGCCCAGGCTGCCCAGGGCCCCATCCAACCTGGCCTTGAACACCTCCAGGGATGGACGGGGCATCACAGCCTCTCTGGGCAGCTGTTCCAGCACCTCACTGCTCTCATAGTAAAGAACTTCCTCCTGACATCCAACCTCCATCTTCCCTCCCTCAAATTAAAACCATTTCCCTTGTCCTGCAGTTATCTACCCTTTCCAAGAGTTGATTCTCCTCCTGTTTGCAGGCTCCCTTTAGGTACTGCAGGCTGCAGTGAGGTCACCCCGCAGCCTTCTCTTCTCCAGGCTGAACAAGCCCAGCTCCCTCAGCCTGTCTTTGTAGGGGAGGTGCTCCAGTCCCCTGATCATCTCTGTGGCCTCCTCTGGACCCTCTCCAACAGCTCCCTGTCTTTCTGGTACTGGGGGCTCCAGACCTGGACACAGTGCTGCAGATGGGGCCTCACAAGAGCAGCATAGAGCATAGAGAGGCACAATCACCTCCCTGTCCCTGCTGGCCACCCCTCTGCTGATGGAGCCCAGGATCCCATTTGCTTTCCGAGCTGCAATGCACACTGCTGGCTCATGTTCAGTCTCTAGTCCATCAGGACCCCCAGGTCCTTCTCTGCAGGGCTGCTCTCAAGGAGCTCCTTCCAGTCTGTATGGATGCCTGGGATTCCTGTGGCCCAAGTGCCAAACCTTGCACTGTGCTGTGTTGAACCTCATCAGGTTCACCCAGGCCCACCTTTCAAGCCTGCTGAGGTCCCTCTGAATGGCTTCCCTTCCTTCCGCCGTGACAACCGCACCGCTCAGCTTGGTGTCGGCAGCAGACTTGCTGAGGGTGCACTGAATTCCATCATCAATGTCACTGATGAAGATGGTACAGAGCACTGATCCCAAGACAGAGCCCTGGGGGACGCTGCTCATTACTGGCCTCCACCTGGACACAGAGCCATTGATCACCACCCTGTCTGCAGCTTTTCAACCAATTCCTTATCCATCAGGTGGTCCACCTGTCAAATCCGCATCCCTCCAATTTGGAGATAAGGATGTGGTGGGGAACCATGTGAAAGGCCTTGCTCAAGACCAGGTAAATGACATCGGTCGCCTTCACTTTGTCCACCATCACTCCATCATAGAAGACCACCAGATTGGTTGGGAAACCCAGCACCCACTCCAATATGTACCGGAGGCCTAATGGATAACCTCCAAAAGGTCACCTCTCCCCTTCCTTAGGTCTTCTATTTACCTTACTGTAGAATGACAGCACAGGTCAACAGCACAATTTGGTAGCACAGCCTCTTACAAGGATGTACTTGTTTTGTTCCTTGCCCAACACAGCTGTGGGCATTAAAATCCAAGGCACTACTGGCAAACCCACAGGCGGGTGCATGCTACTGCTGACTACTGTAGTGCTCCTCATCGGCTTCAACGCTTTCACCTAATTGGTGACTCTTATCTAGCTCCTTCCTGATTTGTTTCATTCCACAATAATCAAAGTACTCGAGCGGTTGAAGAGGCAACACTTTTGTCAGCTGTGTTCCATACTGTTACCATTCACAGTGGAGTGAGCACATCAAATTTGGGTTGAAGATCTCTGTACTTGTGGTACTTGTGGAGCTGAGTAACCTTCTGCCATAGGAATATAGCAGATATCAAACCTGAGGTTGCTGGCATTCAAAGCGGAAGGTCTGAACTAGAGGCCTCCCACATGTCAGATGTCCTGCAGGATGGCCTCTTATGAACAGAATCATCAAATCACTCAGGTTGGAAAAGACTTAAAAGATCATCGAGTAGAACCATGAAATAGTAACAACTGGAGATGTAAAAATCACACGCTACAGTAACACAAGCCACATTCATTTTCAGCATTTTTAGGTAAAATCCTGGGACCACTTGACTTTTATTAGTAGTTAAAGAAGGAAACTGGTTTCTCAAATGAGCAATCAGTCTTACTAAAGTACATGAGTGTAAACTGAATCAAGCTTCAGAAGCTTACTTTATATTTTATGTAAAAATAGGAAAAATAATACACGGAATAAAGCCATTAAAATGCATGTGCATTTGCGTGCAAGTTCTCTTTCTTCTCTTCCTTTTCTTCCCAGCTTGATAACTGTATTGTTAAGAAGAATAAAATATCAGCCTTTACTTGTACACGTACCCAAGATCTTGTAAGTCATTACAACGTGTTTTTGAGATTTGCCACTTCACTGCTCTATAAAAAGCTTCCTGAAAAAGTATTAACAGATGGCCTCTTACTCTCCGAGACTGTTTGCAATACACCAGATGGCAACCTGAAAGAGAAAATCCAACTTACATTTTCAAAACTGAAGGAAATGTGACAATATCCTCACAATAAATATACAGCATGAAGGTAGCAATAAATGATCTGTTTGAAGCAAACTGCCTTTCTTTATTTAAGCAGTGAATCTAGCCCTCATTTTATAACATATTGCAGCATGTTTCATATCCAATGCTGGAAGTAATTTCTGACGCAAGCTGAAAGTTTGGTTTAAATGAGCAACAGGTTTATGAGAGGCAAGGTTATTTGAAAGAGCAAAAAGAATGGGCCAATAGTCTCAGGGGTTAAGATTTCATATACTCAATCTCTGGTGTCTGGTTTGTGTCTAAGAGCTAATCAGTAGGTTGCCTCATTTTTGCTATTAATATTAGAAGTATTAAACCCAACTTGCCAGTCAGAGTTTGGTCAGGGGAAAGTAATAACTGTTCCAGATATTTACTGCTTCTTAGCATTCTGATTCACCTGCTAGAGAGCAGCTTAGCTCTCCTCAAGAGACCTGGAGAGCTCTGCTAAATACAATCAGCTGCTTGCTGTGCTCCTGGCTGTTCTTTGGGATTGCAACTACCAGTTAGATTGATCATATTATCCTTCAGATAAAGTGAATAACCCTTGCTTCTCAAAGAAGTCCCACTGAAATACAGGGCCACTGATGGGGTTAGAGATGTTTTCCAGCACACATTAGGAAACAGAAGAACAGACCTTTGTACTTGTACAGTGTTACAGCCGTGGGCCTTCTTCTTTGGTAAAGCTTTGATGAGTCACTGCAATTTCATAGCATCCATTTAAGTTATGATCCTGTGCCTAGTTTTAAAGCCCCAAGGGATTCTGGACAGATGAAAGAAATTCTATAGGCAAGGACAAGTAACTTTCCAACATCTCGACACTGTGGGTCAGTAACTGTACTTAGCAAGTTCACCTTTCATGTGAGAACGCACCTGGAAAGCCCATCGATTTCCTCCTCCAGAGCTCCTCTGAACTCAGAGACAGGCAGTGGGCATATAAATGCCTACACCTGCTTTCCCAGGAATACAGTTACCTATTGTGCCCCAGGTTTTAAGCAGAACTCCTCACTGAAGTCAATATGCCATAAGTACAACATTCCTGTAAGATAAATCATAAAATTACAGACCGGATAGCTCTCCTGCCATAGCCTGTGAAAGCAAACTATTTCTATAAAGCTGGTATTTATTATTAATAACATAAAATATTTATAAATATAGCAGATGTACAAGAATTGTCACAGGCAGAGTTTTTCTCTTTACTTTCTCACTGGCAGCAACCCCATTTACACAAGCTACAAACAGTAACAAAAATAACTGTATGGAGATAAGGCAATAATGGGACTATTGCTGGGCTTTCTGTGTAACCATGCCACCATGCAGCTGTAAGACCTTTTTTCTTAGCCCAGGACAGTAGGCTGCATAAACCACTGAGAGTTTTGGGGAAGAGGCATGAAACTGGCAAAGTTCCGGACTTTCAAAGTCAACTCTAACATGCCCATGATTTCACCTGGAGCTGGAGCAGCTTTTCTCCTAAATAAACACTGTATTAGTTGTCACCTTATATTTTACAACTTCATTGTTTTTCCACTGGACTTCATTGTTTTCTCACTTTCTCCATAGTGCTAAAATCTACACTGTGCAAAAATTAATCTTCAGAAGAACACAGGATAAAATAGCATCTCAATATTACTATTATTATTGTTTTTTGTTGCACTTTTCCTGGTGGCTTTTTCTTAATTTTTGTCAAAAGAAAACCAACCATATGATGCTCGAGTAGCAGTATTTAAGCAGTTTCTTCGTATGTGACAAGAAAGCCGGTGCCTTAGGAACTGGAGCTTGCCTAGTTTGTGAAGTGAATGTACCAGATTCCCTTGGCTTTATTATTCAGAAAGCTGTTAGTGCTTTGAGCTTACCTCCCCCAGTTGTCACCTAACATTCACCATCTTCTGGAATCGGGCCAGACTGCCATCCTCTCCCCCTGCAACAACATATAATGTGTATTCCCTAATCACACTACTGCCTCTCTCTGCTTACAAAACCACTTGAAAAGTTCAGACACATTGCTAGGAAAAGGACCAGTAATTGCATTACTTTCATCCATCTTTGTGTAGGTGCTAGGTTTGCAAGACTAAAGCCATCATAGGTCACATGCTGCTTACTCTGACACTCCTCTAACTCCCTGGAGAACGAGATCAGTAGAGAGAAAAGACAAACTTTTGTTAGTTTGGCAAGTTGAAAGGCTCTCATCAGAAGGGCGAGGGCAGAGCCAGGCAGCTGAACAGCAGCAGAAAGGTGGGACCATTCCAGTTACTGGCAGTCAGATCGGCCATTAAAAAACCTCCCCCTTACAATGGCTTGCACAACTAAGCCTTACCCAGTTAGGGTCTCTGGACCCAACTGAGAACTGGAAATTTGAAACACTGAACTTGTAGTAAGGAATCCACACGGTACCACTTAAACCAGATATTATCTTTGTCCTTTGAGTGAAGCAAATCCAAGCTAATCCCAGTGGCCTTCATGGAGTCATACCAGCACACGACCTGATTTACTTTAATAAAGAGGTTAAAATATTACATTTCCTTCTACCCTAGTCATTCAGTCATCAAATGCAACAAAGTCCTATTTAACCCACAGGCCTGAGTTTCCTTTTTCAAGTTGACTGAATGACAGGGTATAGTGGATGGTGATGGCCTGTCAGCATTTCCTTTAGGAACTGGCAGTTTGCCTTATGTGCAAGCTCAAAAACAGAGATACCAGACCTACGAGCTGTCTGCAGTGGGCTTATAAAAACAGTCACTGACTGCCTCCTAGGAACTTCCCTTGGACAGATAGCAAGTAACCTGCATTGAGAAAGCATAAATAAGTCTCTGTACTTTGTTTTATTCTTTCTTATGCTTCTTCTGCTTGGGATTGGGAAGAAGGAGAAAAAAAAACCACAGCCAAACTGCAAAATTGATCTAAAATTATCTCTTTTACTCAGTTCTGAGCCAGGCTCACACAAAACCTCTGCTGGACACTACAACCACCTTTACTTCTGCTTCAAAAAGGTTTCAGACTGCAGTAGGATAGGAAATAGGATAGGAATCTCTCAGTCCGATATTACTTATTAGTATTACACCATTCATTATAATTGTTCATGTTTCACATTTCAAAAGTACCAAATCTGGTCCCACTCTCACTCCTTGTTGCATAAATCCCAAAGTAGCCTCTGAGTGTAAAACCAGCAGGAGGAAAGGAAGCAGCCCTAGCGTAAGACCACTGATGTGCCTTGTCCCAGGTTTCCTCACACAGAAAAACACCAACTTAGCTGAGACAAGAATGCTGGGAAACAGCAGTTTCTCCCTCATAAAGAATTAGTGTGCAGCTCTTAAGAGTGCAGCATTCAAATAAGAATCAGCATTTTAGCTGGAGACAAATGCGCTAATCACGGCCATGAACACAGCTGAACTAAAAGTCTCAGCAAAACCACTCAGTAATGGCATTAGTCATGATAAAGGAACTGAGTATTTTCAGGATAGGATACACTCAAAGAATACAAACAGAATCTTTTGTGCTTTCTTGTATGGAGAGATGATTCAGAGTGTATATTTGAACAACTTGCTCCTAAAATAACAGGGCAATTCAAGATATCCGTTCAAGGAATGCGTCTGGAGAAGAAAGCCATTCCATAAATTGTTCTCTAATTGTTTGGATGATCAGTTCCTCTGTCACTGAGCAAGAACAGTCCAGCAGGAAACAAACAAATAAAGAAAGAAACATAGGAACAGTAAGAATTATAAAAATAAATTGAAAAATAGATACCTTTTTATTATTTTTTATTTTACCTCTGAGCATCCCTAAACCTTTTTTATATTAAAACTTGACAACTCCATACTCCCTGAAGCTGTAGGGATGTGGGAATCAGAACTTGGTGTCTGTTTAAAAAACAAACAACTTTTAACCTCCTCTGCCTCACGCAGATCTTGTCTTCCAAGCAAATTGCTCAGCGCTGTGAGAAGAAGCCACCAATGCAACTGAAGGCACTATAGACACTGAGGCAGCAGTAAAGCATCTCTGAAAACCACTGTGTGTTTTTAAGTGCATCCTTTATGGAAACTTATCCTCATACAAAAACAAACCATATCAAAAGGATAATGATTTTTTCTTGTTTAAAACTTGGAAGCACTACTTTCAGTGCTTCTAATAACGTAAAATGAAAAGATGATAGAAGCATTCCGCTACTCCAGCTGATATATCTCGGCAATGTACGGCTGACGATGATTAACCACATCAGAATTCTTTATTCCAAGTGTAAAGCTAAACATGTCTTGCAGTAGCTGAGGCACCACAGCTCACGGTTTTGTCTCACATGTTACCCGATGTGTTGCTGACCTCTAGTTGGGGAGATCTGGAAATACAGGCTCTGGCCTCTCCCACATAAGCAGACATCTGAAGCACTAATACAAAATCCAAACAAAGAAGCAGAAGGCTGAAAGACTTTTGCCTCCTCTCAGCTGTGGTCATGAGACAAAGCCTGAAGGCGCAATACAAAGCGTAGACAAGCAGATGGAGAGTTTGTAATAGATTGGTGGGAGAGATTTAGTGTAGGAACACAACACATTTTTGCTTCCAAGATTTGAATTCTAATGTCTCCTGACTAATTTAAATGAAGTGAGGGATTACTGATCTGCAACAATGTACAGGAAAAAACGTTGAGAAATACAGACCTAATATTTTAAACTAATAAATGAGAGAGAGGGAGGGGAGCAGGAGGAGGGAGCTTTGTTAGGTCTGCGGCACACAGTCACAGGATGGCTTAGCTTGGAAGGGTCCTCCAAGATCATCTCATCCTCTGCCATGGATGGGCATGGCTGCCAGCCACCAGATCGGGCTGCCCCGGCCCCATCCAGCCTGGCCCTGAATGTCTCCAAAGATGCCTCCCTGCCCTCCCAACCATTTTATGACTTTTGAAGATCCCAAAACCACAAAGATCCACATGTAAACAACTGACCCAAAAACATGGCGAGCCTGCATTTTTCCATCAGAAAATAAATTTTGTAAGACTCAGGCTGCCAAAACTTCAAACTCAGAAATTTTACTTCCGAAATCTTCAAACCCGGACTTCAAACTAAATGGCAGAATAGCACGACAGCTTGGCATTCCAGCAACACCTGCATCGAAACTTACTACAGAACATACACATGACATTGAAGTACGCAACATACTCAGGCATTTTCACTGAGTATTGTCTTGGAAAAGAATAAATGCAGATAAGAGCAACACTTTCTGAAACTAATCACCTTTAAGAGAGGAGGGTTTGAAAATTCTTAAAATATGAAGACCCATTTGAAGTAAGCCTATCACAGTTTCCTGTCCACAGTGCCATACCTCCAAAATAAACAGCTTTAATCTGTGCTAATCTTATTTCACCAAAAAGAAGGTAAAGCTGGCAACAGGAAAAAGATTAATCAACTTCAATAAGCCAATCTATTTGTTTTTAACACCTCTGACCTTGATTTTGCTTAGCAAAACAAGCTATCTGAATTCTCCAGTGGAGGAGATAAAGGAAAAAGATGAGTATTCCACAGCTGCATGTTACAAGGGCTCCCTGAGTAATGGATCACATCCTTCTTGCTGTGAGAGATTCAAGAGGGCTCCAGTAAAAAGAATCATTTCATCCAGCACAAGATCAAGCTCACTTTGAAAACAGGAAAACGTGGGAAGTATTAGAATAGGCTGCAGGTTCAGTCAAGGATAGATATTATACACTTCACACCTGCCAAGGTTTGTCTTCTAGGAATTATATCCTAACTCTTCTACTAGGGAACTATTTCAGAACAGCCTCTGTTCTTGAAAGCTGCAACAGCAGACACAGAAATCAAAATAAACTTTTTCCAGCCGTGTGATTAATACTTGCCCTTGCATTAGGGAACTTGTTGAAAGGGCAAGCACTGCTTAACATTCACTGCAGCTCTCGGGTCAGGAGAACATTTTCTGTGACTCTGCAGGGATTGTGCAGCCTGGCTTCTCAGGAGGGAGGGGTGGTAGGAGTGCTTCCAGGCAGCAGGATCAGGCAGGAACAGAGCAGGGCTGGGGAGTGTTGTGTTGGATGGAAAATGTAAGAAAAAAAACACAGCTCTGGTTTTTGAGAAAAATGATTATTGGGTTTTTCAGTTGGGCACCTGTTCTTTATAGTAGTGTGTCCTCTATTAGGACTACCTCATGTTATTTGTAAACCACCTTCAGAGAGCTTTGGAAAAGCATGAACTGCCTTGGGTTAAAAGCACTGGGATATGGAATTCAATGTCCTTTCATTGCAGCTCATCTGACCTCGAGTGAAAAAGTGTTAGCTCTGCAGGCTGGAGTCCTCGGTCTGTAAAATAGGAATAATCTCTGACTGCCCCTCTCTGCTTATTCGGGCTGACAGCTGGGCTTATCACTGCTCTTGAGCACTGAAAACAGAACAGGCATAAATCTTCAACGCTACTAATGATAATTTTTTAATGGTGCCAGATAAGAAGCTGCACTTACTGGGATTTCCCATTACTTTCTTAGTGACAATAGTTTGATATTTCCTTGGAAGATAAGGCTCTTATTTAAAAAAAAAAATAATAATCTGTTTTAGAAACTAGAATTAACATTAGTGATGTTGAGTCATTTCATTTCAACAGAATTGAACAATTCTGGTCAAGATCTTTTGCTTTGATTTCATTATTTTGACAAACTAATTGCATTCTCATTTGTTGTAATTCTGTAGTGTGTCAAAATTATACAGTGAGAAAACTCAAAATGATGAAACTGAAGGCCCCTCATCTTACCAAAATATAAGTTTCAATAAACCGCCAGCAAAACAGTTTTTCTACATTGAAGTCTGATTTAACCCAAAAAATGTTTTCCTCACAGAAAACATGCAGTCTGATGATACTCAGAGAGCTCTTATAATTTCTTCAGATGATGCATAGGCAAGGCTTTGCTCAGAAGACTTGCAGCTGAACTTCAGCAGTGCTCTGCAGTCCAAGACAACCCTTAAGCATGGCTCCAGCTCCCTTGGAAGAGGAATCCACTCCAGAACTCCGCTCAATATTGAAGCTGGCCATGGAGCACACTGAAACTAACAGGAATACATGGTCTACTGGAAGCTGCTCGTCAGTGGCGCTGTAAGGAGTAAGCAGGGCAACTTCAGCAGAATGTACAACGTACTAGAAATTGCAGACAGGTTCTGCTAGGGCTGTACCAGGGCAAAAAAAAAGAGCGAGAGATCAGAATACATGGATAATACCAATGGACTACACTCAGTACAAAAATCAGAAAACGCTGTCCAGAGGTAGGTCTTCTTTGAGCTTCTCTGTAAAGCAGTTTTGAATTTGCATAGTTAATCACAAGTTGTACAAATCTGACGGATATTATACTTAAAATGCAAAAATAAATTACGTCAGAAAGAAGATCTGAGTACCTAGCAGTACCTAATTAATTCTGCTATTAAACCAGACAGATACAACATTTCCCTTTTGAATCTTGCTCTTTTCTAGATTTCTGTTCTATTTTCTTGCTGGATTTTAATCCTTCAGACCATTACTTCATATTTAATTTCACTATTCCTTATATCTTCCTGTTTTTTTCCTCTCTGCTGCTTCAGTTCAGCTGTTATCCCCACTCCATATCCAAATGCACATACAGAAATATCACGCTCTATCAGTTCCTCTTGCTTACTCAAAGCTCCATTATAGCACATACCAGGACTTTCACACACTGCTGCCCAGCACTGAGTCAGGTGTTAATGAAAGGGCAAACAGCCCTTTGCTGCTTCATATGGTGGATCTCGATGCTGATAGTCAAACTCCTTTCAGAAGCAGATCTGCCACAGGCTTCAAAAAGGAGATCCGCACATGTGGGCAGAGGAGAATATTGGAGTCAAGATCTACCCATGCAGATCTAAAGATAATTTTCATTAGCTAGGAAGCCAGTCAGACGTTTAAAAGTTGACACAGACAATTCAACTTGGTTGGGAATTTTCAACGTGAACAGCAAGGTGGTCTGCAGCCTAGAAAACTGTAACTGTCAGAAAGCCTAGTTACCAAGAGGGCCGTTTCATTCTTTACATTGTGTTTCACATTTAAAAGCTCAATGCCCATTAGACAGAAATATCCATATTCACCTAAGGATCTCAGCTGCCACCACTAGGCACTTCCCAAATTTAGTCTGAAACTGACTTTAACCTGAAGAGATGAAACATAAGCTGCAGTGCCCTATAAAACCTGGATCTCGATCATGATACTACAGCCATTTGCCAATGGTGACTTTGCTCCCCATCAGAGAAAATGCATGTTAACATTAGGAATTAAGAAATATCCTGATTAGAGGCATCATGTCTTCATCCCTTCTGCCATGCTGTGGAACACTCATTCCAGCAGGGGACTCCACTTGACCAGCAGAAGGTAGTAGCAAGTAGTTAATATATAATTAACATACAACAACAATTAATTACTCAGCTTCTGACCAATAACTATGACATTCAGCTGCTTTTGCCTGCCTCACAGCACAGAAACATTTGCAACTCCCACAGACAGCTATTAATTCAAATATGCCCTACTTCCCCCAGCAAGTGCAGAACACAGGCCAAAGGGAGCATTCCAATCTGTTGCACAGTGCGGTATGAAGCAACATTTCCACACACCCCAGCATGCACAGCATGCTGGAAATTAGACCCAAACCCTACCTCTGCAGACAGCAAGTTGTCAACATTCTACTCGAATATTACAAAATACACCCAAGTACACAGTCATCTTAATTTTTAAATGATTCCTGTTAGTTTGTATGTCGTGACTTTAGAACGCTGTGCAGCTATACTCTAGAAACTTCAGAGTTATGACTGACTGAGCTATGGCTGGTTAAGGAGTGTTTTCAAATGCATCGCTTAATTGCTCCCTGTACATTAACTTATTAACAGAGGCCTGTTTATTGACTCTGCTTTGTGCCAAGTGCTTACAACAGCTACTCCAGGGTCCCCAGTGGAATCTCTCTATACACATACCGCAGGTAACAATTCCTGCTGATGCAGCATCATGCTGTTCTTCCAGCTGTTCTGGTGCCAGCCAGAGAAATAGGGTCAGCATTGGTATCTTATTTGTTTCCTGATGCTTGACTTGCATCCTCCTTCCCTCTAGAGAGAGCATTGTTCACAAAAGCACTTTATTTTTATTGCTCCTGTTAAGCTCTTTTGCTCTTCAGCAGAGGCTGCTCAGCCTAGCAAAACCCAGAGTGCAGGCTCTCCAGTGGAAGCAGTGTTTTGGTTTGAGAAACGTCTCCTGCCTTTGCTTCTGCTGCTGTCGTACTTCTCACAAAAAATTCCACAACAAATCCAACTCACACAACGCTTCTAAGAGCAGAGATCTTTCACTGTGTGCTTCACTCATGTCCTAAAAAAGTGTTAAGCCTCAAACAGCAGCAGGCAGAAGGAAATTGCTTGCTAGGTGGACTGCAGTCCTGCTCATTGACTTGTGCAATTATTCAAGAACGTCCTTGCTCTGAGCATGTGGATATGTGTCTTGATTCACTAGCTGTCAGATACAATTCTGTTTCACGTCCCCTAAAAACATTACCAGATTTTGATTAAGGAAGGTCAAGGATGGCTTTTCCCTTCCAATATTGAGACTTGAGGGGAAAAAAGAAAAAAAAAGTACTCATCACCTTTTATCTCCACTTGAAAAATATCAAATTGCCTGAAATGACAGAAGCCATAGATAGCAGTACGTACAAGAACGTTGCTATGCAAATAGGTTCCCAAAACTACAGCATGTAGGTTAAATCCCCTAAGAAGTATTTTTACAGAAGAACAAAGCGATGCTCAGGCAGCATCTAAGACAATATCGATTTGCCAGAGCAATTTTAAATGTGTATTGTTACTGACCTAGCATATTGGAGACTTAAATTAATCCTTAATGCTTCAATACATTTAAAAAGAAAGAAAGAAAGAAAGAAAGAAAGAAAGAAACAAAACAAAACCAAAAAAAAAACCCCAACTTCCCAACTTTCCCAGTATTTGATTTGCCTTTGAAGGTAAGAATATCAAGAGACATAATCAGCTCTAGCTGCAGACTCCAAATCTTCGCCTGGCACCACTGTCAATAAAACACATCCTCAGCCAGTGTGAAATTGGTATAGCTACACTGGATCTGCTACATGCAGCTGCAGTATTTCACACCAACTGAGGATCGAAGTATACATGTATAAGTGAAGGAAGCATACGTTCTCATCTGGATTGATAATGCTGCAGAACACAGAGCATCTCAAGCTGAGTAAAACAAATGACAAGTTCATAAGAAATATATTCTTCTAATTGAGTTTAGGGCACTAAATAACTGCTGTCTTCTAACAGATAATCAGATTCATGGAGAGTATCTCTACATTAATTAGGAGCAAGACTGTCACATGGATTTTAATGAAATAAAGTTATGTCTGTGGCTTCTCTAGGATATTGAAGTCAATTTATCTGAGGAAGACACATAACAGCTGGCTTTTTCTTTTTGTAGGAATTGGAAGAACAGTACACTGAAGAATGTAAGCAGGAGTTAGCATTCAGAACAAGGTCTTATCTGCTAAGGCACAGATTTTGATATTCTGAAAGCCTCAATCACCAAGATGGAATTATAGAAATCCAGCAGGCTGATAGAACAACAAGTCATACTGCCATCGTGCTAGAGCAGTGCTCATGGCAGTGAGCATGATGCATAGCCAGGACTTAGATAATACAGAATGCAGCCAAAACATTTTTCAGCTACAAGCTCCCAATCATGCTGGCCTCAAATCATCTGGCCACACAGAAATATACTTGCCAGCATCGTATTAGACAACTACTGCTTCCCGTCTTGTGCTGCTAAACGCAAGAGAACTTCAATCTAAATGAAAGGTTTTTAGCTGTCTTAGTCCAGTACAACACCAAGTCGGGAGGGAGTGTTGATCTGCCTGAGGGAAGAAAGGCACTACAGAGGGACCTGGACAGACTGGATCGATGGACCAAGGTAAACTGCATGAGTTTCAATAGGGCCAAGTGTCGGGCCCTGCATTTTGGTCACAACAACCCCAGGCAACCCTACAGGCTTGGGGAGGAATGGCTGGAAAGCTGCCTGATGGAAAGGGACCTTGTTGTGCTGATGTGCAGTGGGCTGAAGATGAGCCAGCAGTGTGCCCAGGTGGCCAAGAATGGCATCCTGGCTTGGATCAGGAATGCTGTGGAGAGCAGGACCAGGGAAGTCATCCTGCCCTGTGCTTGGCACTGGTGAGGCCTCACCTCCAGTGCTGTGCTCAGTTTTGGGCACCTCAGTACAGAAAGGACATGGAGGTGCTGGAGCAGGTCCAGAGAAGGGCAGCAAGGCTGGGGAAGGGCTTGGAGGATGTGTCCTATGAGGAGAGACTGAAGGAATTGGGGCTGTTCAGTCTGGGGAAGAGGAGGCTGAGGGGAGACCTGATTGCTCTCCTCCAGTATCTGAAAGGTGCTTACAGCAGAGCGGGGTTGGTCTCTTCTCACTGGTGACAGGATGAGGGGAAAAGGCCTCAAGTTGTGCCACAGTAAGTTTAGACTGGAGATCAGGACAAAGTTCTTTACAGAAAGGGTTGTTAAGCACTGCAGTGGGCTGCCCAGGGAGGTGGTTGAGCCACCATCCCTGGATGCGTTTAAAATCCATTTGGATGGGGTGCTCATGGACATGATTCAGCAGAGGGTTGTTAGAGTTAAGGTAGTGTGGTATTGGCCGTAGTTGGACTTGATGATCTTTAAGGTCTTTTCCAACCTGAGTGATTCTATGATTCTAAATAAACTGCCAAACCCCACTTAGCATTTTAGAAAACAAATATCCAAGTAACTATCACTGAAGATAAGAAGTGACAGGACACGACAACTCACAAGTGTGCCAAGCTATTTAACAAATAGACACCAGCAAACTACAACAGCTAACGGTTTCCATCTGCTCTCACCTGTGGGACCTCACTGGACTGATCCTCACTAAAAACCACAGGAGAGTACCGTGGTGTTACATTAACCCTTCAATCTTGTTTAGCATTTTAGTAATGAAACCATTCACACACACTATGAAAATTCAGACCCTCTCCCATAGGTTAAGAAGGAGTATCTCCTTGTCAGAATAAATGTTTAACATTTTTCAATGAAACACGTAAGATTTCCCTTGAAGTTCTACTCAGTTGTACTCCAGGCTGATGACACCCCAGTTCCTCACTGGTACCAAATGTCCCCTTGATTACTCTAACTCAGGGTGAAGTGGATTGGATAGGACCTGTTCACTACTACATTGCATAGCCTTTCAAATAGAAAAGTTCCTCTTTTTTCACATTCCGCAGCAGCTGCAGCACAAGTGACCAATGTTTCTTCAGTCACTACTACACTGAAGATCACAAAGTTGTTTCACAGTATGAGTCTGCATGTGATCTTCCCAAAAATGTTTTAAAACAAGCATACAACACAACTGCAGAAGTAATTTCACTGACTAGCATAGTTTAGTAAGAGTTGTAACATGAGAAAAGCATTAGCTGGTGTTTTTTTTACAAATAGGATTTTAATTCAGTCCATGTGCTTTCTGCACAACAGAAGGGTGTCACAGCAAAAAAAGCAAGTGCTCCACACAAAGCTCCTGATGCCTAATGCTTCAGGAAGTCAACAATTTTTTTTAAAAGACGACCATGCAAGGTATTGTTATAGATGTTATTATCCTGGTTTGGATCAGTCACCATCATATACAACTCTCCTGCATGGACATCCTCAAAGTCAGCACTAAAGTTCTCAGGATTGAACCGAACCCACACAGTGTATCTGTAGCCAACCATACGCATGGAATAGCCCATGATTCTGATGTCTTTTAGCTTCGGCTTGTCAGAGTCCCACTGTGGAGTGTCTGCAGGCCGGGGATATTGGCTGAAAGCAACAGGTTCTTCATTGTAACACCTCTTAGTGTCATTACAAACATCCTCCTTCTGTACCGTCTGTTCAGAGGACTTAAAATACCGGACAATGCTTGCCCCCTCAGTGCACAGTGCAACACGAAATGAAGTCTGTGGGCATGCAGGAGGAACCTGCAGGCCAGCAAGTTCAGCAAGCGTTGAAAATAGGGAGACAAGCTCCACCATTTTTTCGCTTCGTCCTGGAAGAAACACCAAAAAACATATTACTGAACATGATGACTTGACATTGGTGCATATTTGAAACTTACATAATTAAATTGGTATTTTATTGCAAGTGCTCTGTACTAGATTTGTGGAGTAACAATCAAGGTGTGGCAGTCTGCTCTGAGGATGCTAGGCTATACATATTTTAACAAGAAGAAATTTTTGCACTTACAGTTCTCAAATGTGCAAATTCTTCAAGACAACGATATTCATTACTTTGAGAAAAAAAAATCAGAAACACAAAGCAAATTCCAGTGTCAACTGTTTAACGTGTCTGCCTTTATCAAAACAGATCTTAATGTCACAGTGCTACACAGAGAACTCTTAGTTATTACTGTTTCAAAGCAGCTGCCACTACAAAAGGGAGGTTGAGCATTGTTTCCACAGTATTCTTTTGTAGTGCAGATGCCTAAATTACCTGCTGGGTTAATGCAGGCATCTACTGCGAAGGTGTAGCCAACCATAGTAAAAGTCTGTGTCCAAACACGGAACATTCCCTTCATCACTTTGTTCCCTATTAGTACAGAAGCACGCTCAATAACACTGAGAAGCTGCTCATATTGGAAGCACCATTGTATCACCCCTTGTTTTTTAAATATATTCAGTGCAAACAAACAAAGCCAAAAATTTACCTTGCGGAACCAAGCCTAAAATATGGCTAAAGGGATCAAGGTAGGGGAAGACTCTCCCTCCTCGACTAGCAGAGGAAGTCGTCATTCCTGGTACATAAAACATCAGCGGCACTCGGGTAGCAACATCAAAATTGCTGTATTTTGCCCATTCACCATGCTCTCCCAGGGACCATCCTAGACGACAGAGTGTAATTCAGAGCAGATACAGACTTGTAATCTAGAAGTCACTTCTTTTTCACTGTAAAGTGACTTTGGCAGTTGAGGCCATTAGTCTTACCAAGGTCATATTAAAATGCAAATAACCTATCTATGTTTAAACATAACAAGATTTTTCTAATACGAAAACTATTTCCACAGCCATGTAAATCTTGCAACTTGATATTCTCATATCAAGGAAACAATTACACCTGTCTCTATTTCCATTACCTTAGATTAGAATTAGGAAATCAGTATTAAAAGAGAATGAAAGAGGAGCTGGGGTTAGTCATCGCACCTGCAGGGATCTCCACACTGTGTCCACAAAGCACTAGTTTCAGCTTTGTGCAGCTGTCAGCTCTCCAATACCAGTTACACTGTAACTGAATATCCCTTGGAGCTATCTGCTATCTAAGCCAGACTGCCACAGCAGGATGCTACCCTGAAGGAAGCAATAGAGGTAAAATCTCTTTAGCTTTCCTCATCCTCCTGGAAGAGACACCAACATGACTTCCTTTCATGGCAGACTGATTGCTAACTTCACTATTTCCAAAATTTTTTGCCTCGCTTTGCTGCCATGGTATGGAAACACCACAAACACCACTTGTTTACAGTTAACCACAGCAAGAGAAACAGGAAAAAAAAAAAAAGAAAGAAAAATAAAGAAATGAAAGAAGGAAATTCGGTCTACAGACTGAGTGACAGATTGGCAAGTCAGGAGCTACATCTAGAGCTTCTTTTGTACATGAAGTGTAAATTCTATTACTCTGCAATTCACAAGGGCTTTTTTTACACAGACATGCTCACAAACCCAAAATAACCAAATTAACCAAACACATGACTTTAAATTAATTAAATTGGCAATTAAGAGGACCACAGGAAGATTATCTTAATGAATGTTAGAATACTGAAGCAATTACAAGCTTGAGGTATTTTTCCCATAATCCAAAGACCCCAAATATGAGGGGGGAAAACAAATTGTTATCAGTTTAGATGCTGCTAGCAGCAATGACATACAAAAAAAAGAAAATAACCCAACATTTTAGTGGTTAATGAGAAAGCTTGTTGCCCGCTATAGCAGATGCCCTTTACAAATTGCAAAGAGGGCAACATGGTGGCAATCCTTTAGCAGCAATCCTCCCAGCAGAAGTCACTCCCTGGGGCAGGAGGTGGGAATGTACTAAGCTCAGCCCAGTGTTCTGGCAGACAGCCTCATCACCCACTTGTCTTTATTACTCATAGCCAACCCGCAGCCTGATGAAGGACACAGAGGTGCCTGCAGAGGAACAGAGCCACAGTCACAGAACTCCGTGTCGGTCCATGAAGCAGGGACAGACCAGCCAGATATACAAGGTACAGCAGCTCTGCTATGCATTATAAAAACACACGTCTGATTAATATGCCTAATATTAATAAATATTAATAATTAATATTTATATGAGTTTCACAATTAAGAATTTAGTAGCAGTGAGCTGGAGGAAGATTGAGATGCTTACCATGATCAGCAGTAAAAACTACTATCGTGCTACTTGAGAGTCCTACATCATCTAAAGCATTCAAGAGCAGGCCGACCTGCATATCCAGGTAAGAAACTGCTGCATAGTAGCTCTGACGAATCAGCCTCTGAAAATTAAGAAACAGGAGAAGGAATAGAAGAAGAAAAAAAAAAAAGCTGGATACCTCAGAACATCTAAAAGCAGCCTATTGCTCCCTTGCATTCGAATGAGTTATGGAAGTTTGACTTCACTGTATTGACGGCTTACCTGGAAGTCATCTGGAAGTGGTCCATAAGGGAAGGTAACATTTAATGCTTTCACATCATCCCTCTGTCTGATATCCATCCAGGGGTTGTATGCCACAGGAGGCAGTTTCTCAGGCACCCAGGGATCTGGAGCTAACGTGATGTTTTCCAGGGGGTACAACTTCAGAAATTCCTTTGCAACGCAAGCACACAAAGACTGTCCTCACCTCTAAGGTCTACTGTAAAATTGCATTGCAAACCATTAACCATTTCTCCTTGCATGACCCTTTCTTAATGTTCTTGCAGTTAGTTTATAGACTTCACCCACCTCCAAGTATAAAGAGGTTATACTGCTATGTTAATTAATTCCGAAAAAACTGGTCACAACTCTCTCATTAAACATCCTGAAATTCAACACAGCTGCTAAAATTACACGGAGTAAAGGCTGTTTTTCAGTTTTCTTCTCAGAAACAATAATAACAAAGCACCTGTGAAACAGTTTTAATAAGAAAAACACTTTTCTAAGTTCCTTTCACCACAGGCTTTAGGTTCCTCACCTGTGGATACCTCAAAGGGATATGTGGCTTATGGTAGCCAACAGCCAGGAAGAATTTTTGCTTCCTGGTTTTCATAACGTTCAGTAAGCGTATGGCCTCTTCAGTGGTTTGAATATCAGGCAGAGTACCACCGGGCATTTCTGTCACATCTACTGGGCACACCAAGTTAGCATAAAGTCTTCCATCTTTTCCCTTGCAGGTCTTTAAAAAAAAAAAAGAAAAGAAAAGAAAAAAAAAACAGTTATGTAATTTAATTTCTGTACAAGCAAAGAAATAATCTTCAGTTCTGTAATTATCAAATAAATTCATTTCTCAACCCTTTCACCAATAAATGGTCTGCAGATCATATGCAAAAATGAATTTCTCAACTTCTATGAACGCTGAAAGCACCAACCAGCTTGATGACTGAGGCAGAAAGTTTCAGGGGCTGATGAACGCACAAAACATACAATTGTCATGTCTAAAGAAAAGCAGAATCTTTTCTAAAGCTGGCCAGAAGATGAAAAGTAGCTACACAAAAAAATACACAGCTTCTATAACGAATAGAGACTCTGACCTATTAAGAAGCAGGGTTCTTTTGGTTACACTGTACACATGCATTTTGTGATTCTTCTGATCCCATAGAAAGCTGCCTGAAAGCTATTACTGAGTCATTAATTTCTGAGCAAGTGCCAGCCATTTATGGTCAGCAAGGAAAGATAGATTCGCACAAATGGCTGCCAAGAAAAGGCGCCCTCAGCAGGCAGCTTGGGAGAGCTGTTAAATGAACATAAAGAGAACATAAATGAACACATTTATGTCGTGGATACAAATGCTGTTGTTAGAATCGGTATTTTTCAGCAGTAAATGCAAGAACAAAGTATCCCCAAGGCTGCCTGTACCCTCACAGCTGGATCTCCTAGCTCTGACATTTACAGACTCAGCACACAGCGTTATCCCAGTATGTGCACAAGTGTAAAACGGATTCTTTTAGGCCATGTGTAAGAGTAACAAACACTCTAGAAAATCAAATCAAAATTTCAGATTACTTAAAGCTTATTTCAATTATGAGTTCCCCTCTCTGGCTCAGCTCTGTATCTGTGATATAAATTCACCAATCCTATGACAATGTTTTGTAACCGAATACAGTAAGGCTAGCATGAAAGCTGATAACTTTTCAGATAAAGAATTTCATGACCTAGACGCATGGTTAAGATCACTTTATCTTGAATTCATCTTTATATCTCAGTAACATTACCAAATTCTAATTTCTAGATGGTTCAATTCAGAACGGGCTCATGAATTAACATGACACAACTTACCATGGAGTACAGACCTCCCTTGGAAGTTTTAGCAGCAGCATCAAACTGGAGTACTTATTTCCTTGTCCAATGTTACAGTCTCAAAAGCCAGACCACAGGCTTTTGTTAGACACAAAGAACTTTGTTATACCTGAAAACCATTCTTTGTTAGCATCCCACAAACCACTTTTACCTTATCATTTTCATATTTTTCAGTAGAAGGATGAAAGGGTGGAATGGACCAGCTGTATGGATAGTCATCGCTGTAGTTGGATGAAACTCCTGACAAAAGCAAAGACATAAAAGTGCTCTAGCAATTCACTGAATCGGGAAGCTCCAATGCAAACGTGAGTTGTTTTCAAAATATATGTATATTTGTAACTCCACATTTTAAACGTAGGCCATCTTCCCTGAAATACACCTGTTACTGAGGAAAGGCACTTCAGCTTTTCAAAGAACCTTACTTTAGGAGCAGAAGAAACAGAACTAATAATATATACATTCCTAATCAGATTTTTCATCAACTGAACATCTGTATACCCACGTAAGTTAAGCTCTGGGGTAAAGATTTACCAGAAAGAGAATCACCTAAGTATTATACTATTCTTCATGTCAGTGGTGTCATTAGTTTTTAACCAAAGAACCAAATTTCCTATTTAACCAGTATCATCAGCCATATGGTCTATATCTCCAGATCCAGACAGCCTATTGCGTAACATGAAATGTGTGTATGCAAAACTGGGACAATGCGGCTGTTCACCTTTAGTAGACACCTAATTTCAAGAAGTGTTTTGAAAATGGCATACATTTGTTCCAATAACCCCTAGACAGCACATGAAAACATGTATTAGATAGTAGTCATCTAATAAATCTTGAGGCATTAGAGATGAGCACAAGATTGCCTTAAATGATAATCTTTAACCATTGTACAATCTGCCCCACGATAACGATTTAAGTTGTCCATACAGATAAAAATCATGTCATTTATACACACACATTCTCAAGAACAGACCTCATATACAGGTATGTTATGCAGATGACAATTCAAACCTTACCAGGATGAAAAACTTTCCCCACAGACATGGTCACATAGCCATTCTCTTTGAAATACTGGGGCATTGTGGAATAGTTTCCTGAATGCACTCTCCAGTAGGAGTAGAAGTCATACAGCCGGGTAGTGTCAGGTCTGCGTCCAGTAAGGAAGGACACTCTACTTGGAGCACACACAGCTTGCTGAGGAGAGAGTCAGGCAAAAGGAAAATCAGTTCTGAACATGAAACAAAGCACACCTAGCAACTGCAACCTACCAACTTCAGCATGGCTGGACAAAACATCCACGGGCTCAGAACTGCAGTGAAAGTGATATACTTCAAGCTGGGCTGAACAGCATCTTTATTGGGAACCCAAATTCCCAACTGGAAAACTTTATCAAGACATACATTTACCTACTTATCATTATTCTTTGATAACCAATTCCTCTATGCTAAAGTTCATACATTACATTTCAGCATAACCATTCTTTTCTAATACAATTATTTAAGTAGTTAAGTAATGAAATACTTTTTTTTTTCCAAAGATCTGCCTAAAACCTACTGTTATAATACCAGCATGTATTTTGCAGAGAGAAAACATTTTCATTTTTATCTCACCTGTGCATATGCATTGCTGAACACAATACTGTGAGAAGCAAGTTGATCAATGTTTGGAGATTTCACAAGGTTATCTCCATAACAACCCAAAACAGGACGCAGGTCATCCACAACTATAAACAGGACATTCATGCCATCTAAGAGGAAACAAAATAAGGATATGCTAACTTGAGCTTCAGCAAGTAAAAGCTATTTTACAGACTTCATGCAGCCCAGAAATGTTCTGGAAAATTTAACCTGGAAGAATACTGAAGAGAAATAAAATAAGTCAGCAAGAACATCTAATATCTTTATAAGGAAATGTAAATACTGGGATTCAATCCCTCAACCAACACAAATTCAAAGGTTTTTATTCGGCCTAGGCAGAACAACTTCCCTTCCCTTTCACTTCCCTTTTTCACAGAATCATAGAATGAGCAAAGTTGGAAAAGACCAGTAAGATCATTTTGTCCAATCATCAACCCATCCCTACCATGTCCCTCAGTGCCACATCTCCACAGCTCTTTAACACCTTGAAGGACAGTGACTCCACCAACTGGGCAGCCTCTCTATTCTTTCTAACAATAAATCTTTCCTAACATCCAGCCTGAACCTCCCCTGGTGCAACTCCAAACCATCACCTCCAGTCCTATCGCTGTTACTTGGGAGCAGAGGCCGACTGCCACCTTACCACAGCCTCCCTTCAGGGAGCTGTGCTTTAAGATCTCCCCTGAGCCTCCTCTGCTCCAGACTGACCCATCCCAGCTCCCTCAGCCACTCCCCGTCACACTTGTGCTCCAGAGCCCTCACAGCTTCACTGCCCATCCTCGGGACACTCTCCAGTGCCTCCACATCTGTACTGCAGTGATGGGCCCAACACAGCACCAAGCTGTGACCTCACCAGTGCACAAAACGATGATCGCCTCCTGCTTCTGCTGCCTGCACTAGTGCTGACAGAAGCCAGGATGCCATCGTTGGCTTTCTTGGCCTCCTTGTTTCCCTCTGCAGCATTTTCTTCAGCTACCTCCAATTCTGTACAGAAAAACAAAAAACAAAACAAAAAACAAAACAAAACAAAAAAAAAAAAACACAACACCAAACCTGCAGTCTTTTGGTTCTATCTCCTCTTGAACTTTACAAGCTAGGGCCAAAGGAGGATTACTAAGCCGCATAATCCTGCTCCAAACAGAGTAAAATAAAGCAACAAGCTATCTAATATGATGCGTACGTTATTAAACACTCTCTGAAGGCAGCACGCTGTACTACAGCTCCAACACAACAGAAACCACCGGCAGCCAGCAGCCCTCAGAGCCCCGCAGGAGCACGGGCGGGAAGGAGCCCAGGCTGCAGCACGGCGTCTGCGCCCAGAGCTCGGCTCTCCACGCAGCGGCCCGGCGGGAGCCGCGCCCTCGCAAGGCGCCTTAACCCTAGCCCCGGGAAGCCCGGCCCGATTCGGCCCTCCCTTTCTGCTGCGGGGAAGGACGAGAGCCACCCGGGCCCCGCCGCACCTCCGGGCCCCGCCGTCTTGCGAGTGCGGAGCCTGGGGACCGCCGCTGCCACGGAGGAGAGCGCGAAGCCCGCGCTCAGGGCCGCCAGCAAACAGAGGAAGAGTCGGGCGGCGGCCGCCATGTCGCAGTGCCGCGGGGCGGGGACGGGAGCGGGCAGACCCGGCGGGGCTCTGAGCCCTGGGTCAGTCGCCGCGCCGTTCTCCCGCATGATGGCGCCGTAGCCACGCGCAGAGCTGTGCTGCGTCGGGCGCGGCCCGGCCGCGGTTCTCCGCGGGAGCGCTCGGCGCAGTGGGCGGCCGGGAGGGAGTGCGGGGAGAGCGGCAGGTCGGCTCTGCGGTACGGCTGAGGCGGCGTTACGGTCTGTCAAGGACAGCGCTGCAGAGTGAGGGCGCGGGTTTGTGTTCTTAGCACTGTTTAGTCCTACCGGGAGTCTCTAGGCACTTACTGCAACGCTACTTCTCGTTAAGGGAATGGTACCCGGGTAATTATGTCTTCCCCATGCAGATCACAGCGTTGAGGATTGAGGAAGTCAGGTGCGTTACACTTCATATTTAGAGAAGTTGTCTCTGAGTTTAGCTCTCATCCCATTTGTTAATCAGATCTGCTGCTAGTTAATGCTCATTTTCTTTAAACATGTACTGTGTGTCCAGAACTATTATGAGATCCAAGGGCTGAGTTGATGCAGTCCATTGGGATGCTCTGTACAGCAGGCAGCATGCGCTGGGCGCTGGCAGTGCCAGGGCTGAGATGTGCCCATTGCTGGCCTCAGTGGACAGGAAACCCGCATGTTGTTTCCCCTCTGCAGTATTAAAATGTCCAGGAAGAACATACTCCGTAAAAAGCTCTGAAAACTCTGCATGCTTTATGTTTTGAATTGTGGAAGAGGGAAGGGATTTATTGCTGGTATTCCTGAATGACATAATCTTGAAGTTAACCGTACAAATGCTTCCCATTTGCAACTGTAAGGTTATCAAAGAGCAATATGGCAACTCGGAAAAGAATCATAGAAACATAGAATTGCCTGGGTTGAACAGGACCTCAAAGATCATCTCATTTCAACACCCCTGCCACAGGCAAAGTCGCCAACCAGCAGACCAGGCTACCCAGAGCCACATCCAGCCTGGCCTTGAATGCCTCCAGGGATGGGGCATCCACAGCCTCCTTGGGCAACCTGTTCCAGTGCCTCACCACCCTCTCGGTGAAAAACATCCTCCTAATATCCAACCTAAACCTCCTGTCTCAGTTTAAAACCATTCCCCTTGTTCTATCACTATTCACCTTTGCAAACAGCCATTCCCCCTCCTTTTTCTATGCTCCCCTCAAGTACTGGAAGGCCACAATGAGGTCTCCCTGCAGCCTTCTCTTTTCCAAGCTAAACAAGCCCAGTTCCCTCAACCTTTCCTCACAGCAGAGCTGCTCCAGCCCTCTGCTCATCTCAGTGCCCCTCTGGACCCGCTCCCAGAGCTCCACGTCCTTCCTGTGCTGGGGGCCCCAGGCCTGGACGCAGCGCTGCAGATGGGGCCTCACAAGAGCCGAGCAGAGGGGGACGATCACCTCCCTCTCCCTGCTGGCTGCCCCTTTTTTAATGCAGCCCAGAACACAGCTGGCCTTCTGGGCTGCAGGCGCTCACTGCTGGCTCATGTCCGGCTTCTCATCCAGTAGGACCCCCAAGTCCTCCACAGGGCTGCTCTCAAGGAGATCTTCCCCCAGTTTGTATAAACAACTGGGTTTGCCCTGACCCAAGTGCAGCACCCTGTTGAATTTCCTTCAACCCTTGTTGAACCTCATTAGGTTTTCATGGGCCCACTTCTCTAGTCTGTCCAGGTCTCTCTGGATGGCTTCCCTTCCTTCCAATGTATCAACTGCACCACTCAGCTTGGTGTCCTTTGCAGACTTGCTGAGGGTGCACTCAATGCCATTGCCTGTGTCGTTGATGAAGATGTTGAAGAGCAACAACACGGTCCCAAGACTGACCCCTGAGGGATGCTGCTTGTGATCGGCCACTACTCTGACACAGAACCATTGATCACAACCCTTTGGCTGCATCAAGCCAACCAAAAGAATTACAGAAGAGTTAAAAGACCATAGTTATATGTTCTTAAACACTTAACAAGCAGGTGAAGTGACTAAATATAAAAAATACGAATACAAAAAGCACACACCAAGTTTTCACTCAGTGGCATGCAAATACTGCGGTCTGGTGATGCTAACCAAGATGGCACATGTTGTTTTTCTTTCTTTTTTCAGTCAAGCGCTCGGTCCTTCATGCAGTGACAAGGGATGTTAGTCCCCGTAGGGCCTCCAGACGGGACCGGAGGCCCTATGTAGAATTAACGATTTATTGGTCCCGAAAAAATATTCAGAGAGTTATGGCACTAGTAGACACAGGAGCAGAAACATCAATTATCTATGGAGATCCGGGAAAATTTGATGGCGACAGAGTGATGATTGGTGGTTTTGGGGGACAGACTTTTCCTGTCACCCAAACATGGTTAAAATTGGGGTTTGGGCGTCTCCCGCCCCGGGAGTACAAGGTGTCTATTGCCCCAGTCCAAGAATACATCCTGGGCATAGATATTCTATGGGGTCTGGCTCTCCAAACAACTGTGGGAGAGTTCAGACTTTGACAGAGATGTATCAGTATCCAGGCCGTGCAGGCAATATTAAGAGGCCATGCGAAACATGAGCCTGTTTGCCTGCCGAAACCGTGCCGGATTACTAATGTTAGACAGTATAGACTCCCGGGTGGGCAAGATGAAATATCGAGAACGGTGCAGGAATTAGAAAAAGTGGGCATTATAAGACCTGCACGCAGCCCGTATAACTCCCCCATATGGCCAGTGCGAAAGTCGGATGGCACATGGAGGATGACAGTAGATTACAGAGAATTAAATAAGGTCACGCCGCCTATTCATGCGGCCGTACCCAATATTGCCTCCCTAATGGACACATTGAGTAGGGAAATAAAAACCTATCATTGTGTCCTAGATCTAGCAAATGCATTCTTCAGTATCCCAATTGCTGAGGAATCGCAAGATCAGTTTGCGTTTACGTGGGGAGGCAGGCAGTGGACCTTTCAGGTCCTGCCACAGGGGTACGTGCATTCACCAACGTATTGTCACAATCTAGTGGCGCGTGACCTGGCTGACTGGAGAAAACCTGATGATGTTAACCTATATCATTATATTGATGATCTCCTGTTGACATCCAACTCACTGGAGGCAGTAGGACAGGCAGCAGATTCATTAACTGCCTATTTGCAACAAAGGGGATGGGCTATAAATCCCCAAAAGGTGCAAGGTCCAGGCCTGTCCATAAAATTCCTGGGGGTGGTTTGGTCAGGAAAGACCAAAGTGCTACCCAGTGCTGTTATAGATAAGGTTCAGGCGTTCCCAGTCCCTACAACATCAAAGCAGCTGCAAGAGTTTCTAGGTATATTGGGTTATTGGCGTTCCTTTATACCTCACCTAGCGCAGCTGCTAAGGCCACTATACAGACTCACAAAAAAGGGGCAGCTATGGGACTGGGGGAAAACCAAACAGGATGCTTTCCAACAAGCAAAACTGGCAGTTAAACAAGCTCAGGCATTGGGTATATTCGATCCTACCCTCCCAGCCGAGTTGGACGTTCATGTTACTCAAGACGGCTTCGGTTGGGGCCTGTGGCAACGCCAGAGTTCTGTTCGGACCCCCATTGGTTTCTGGTCTCAGGTTTGGCACGGAGCAGAAGAAAGATACAGTATGATTGAAAAACAGTTATTGGCTGCCTATTCGGCATTACAGGCAGTAGAGCCAATAACTCAAACAGCTGCAGTTATAGTCAAGACCACTCTGCCAATTCAGGGGTGGGTGAAAGATCTGACCCACCTTCCTAAGACAGGGGTGGCCCAAGCACAAACAGTGACACGATGGGTCGCCTATCTCAGCCAAAGGAGCAGTCTGTCTTCATCCCCCTTGAAAGAAGAACTCCAGAAGATCCTAGGCCCAGTTACGTATCACAGTGATGCACCAAAAGAAATACTGGTCGCTCCACCAGAGAAGAGTCCCGTTCAGGAGGGAAAATATCCTATCCCTGAAGATGTCTGGTACACAGATGGGTCCAGCAAGGGCAACCCGAGCAAGTGGAGAGCAATAGCATACCATCCTTCCACCGAGACAATCTGGTTCGATGAGGGGGATGGTCAGAGCAGCCAATGGGCAGAACTGCGAGCCGTGTGGATGGTTATAACCAAGGAACCCGGTGATGGTATCCTGAACATCTGCACAGATAGTTGGGCTGTGTACCGGGGGCTCACTCTTTGGATTGCACAGTGGGCCACCCAGGAATGGACTATCCACGCCCGACCGATCTGGGGCAAAGACATGTGGTTAGATATATGGAATACGGTCAAACACAGGACTGTACGTGTCTACCATGTTTCTGGTCATCAGCCCCTACAGTCACCGGGAAACGATGAAGCCGACACACTGGCCCGAGTTCGATGGATTGAGAATTCACCATCTGAGAACATCGCCCGCTGGTTACATCAGAAGCTACGGCATGCTGGACAAAAGACAATGTGGGCAGCTGCTAAAGCATGGGGACTGCCCATACAACTATCTGATATCGTCCAGGCATGCCAGGATTGCGACGCTTGCTCCAAGATGAGACCGAGATCGTTGCCCGAAACAACAGCCCATCTTGCTAGGGGACACAATCCTCTCCAGCGATGGCAGGTCGATTACATCGGGCCCCTTCCTCATTCCGAAGGGGCAAGATATGCCCTGACCTGTGTCGACACTGCAAGTGGGCTACTGCAGGCCTATCCAGTACCGAAAGCAAACCAGGCATATACCATCAAGGCACTCACTAAACTGATGTCTGCCTATGGGACACCTCAAGTCATCGCGAGCGACCAAGGGACTCATTTTACTGGTGCAATGATACAGCGCTGGGCAGAAGAAAATAACATCGAATGGCGATTCCACCTGCCATATAATCCAACGGGGGCAGGCCTCATCGAACGTTATAATGGTATTCTTAAGGCTGCCCTGAAGACAGACTCCCAGTCCTTGCAGGGGTGGACAAAAAGACTGTATGAAACCCTGCGGGACCTGAATGAAAGACCTCGAGATGGCAGACCCAGTGCCCTGAGAATGTTGCAGATGACATGGGCCACCCCGCTTAGGATCCAAATTACGGGCACTGATCATCAGGTAAGACCCCAGATTGGTAATGAAAATAATCTTCTGCTCCCTGCCCCTGAAAACTTAGAGCCAGGTACCCATAAAATAAAATGGCCCTGGAAGGTGCAGGTAGGACCCAAGTGGTGTGGCCTACTTGCACCTTGGGGGAGACTATTGGAGGTGGGAGGCTCAGTAGTCCCTCCAGTAATAGGTACATGGCCTACTGATATTGTGGTCAACACTCCGATCTTTATTGCTAAAGGGACCCCCATCATGTCCCTATGGCAGATCAGGACACCTCCTTTGGTGCCTGATATCGTTATGCAGCCGCAGATATCCGGCCAAAAGGTGTGGTACAGGCGGCCAGGACGTGCCCCAGTACAAGCAGAAGTGTTGACCCAAGACAGAAATACGGCCTGTATCTTGCCCTGGAGAGCAGACCTTCCCCTCCTGGTACCTGTAAAACATCTGTATTACTCCCCGTGAGTCTGTGAGCCTTCAGGACCACTGGAAGGAACAAAATGCCATCAAGCGTTCCAGTGTTGCTGTCAGATCACGTACAACACCCGGTGATGGTCTGCATGGGACTGATGGAACATAGAATGGACCTGCACCTCAGGACCTCATGCCTCCAGGCACATCATCGAGCACTGGCCCATAGAAGAGTATGGACATCCACTAATCATCACTTGTCTTGAACTGTACCAACATACGTCGCGATAAAATTGTATAAGCGTCGCGATATACCGGATCTCTGTATTAAGGAAAGCTTACCCTTTTGTTAACCTGATCATTGGTTCACGCCGTGAAGGGGTGGAGTGTATGGGAACTGCTGAGTCACGGCCTGAACCTCTGATTAATCACCTGAGGTGAGCCTTGAGTCAGCCAGAGGAGCACAGGTGAAGGCAATTCACCTGTGCTGCCGGAAGGGGTGGAGCCAGGCTCCACCCCTCCTGGACCTATTTAAGAGCTGGCTACCAGAGGGGAAGGATCTCTTCTGGAGATCCTCCTCTTTTGGTATCTTCTAGTGAGCTCAACCCAAGGGTAAGCTCTTCTACTTATTCTCTTTTGTGATCCTTGTTTGCTTTTGCCTTACTCTTTTGATTATATTGCAATTATAACATCTTGGTTATACAGCTCCTTTGACTACAAACAGCAGATCAGCAGTGAAACAGAATGGCAAATGCATCTATGATCAGACTATCAAAAATAAAACTAGAGGAAAAGTCTCTACTACAGAAAACATGCAAATTTTTTTTTACAGAAAAATGCAAAGCAAATGGATATAAGGAAAAAGCCTTTTACACTAAGGGTGGTGAGGCACTGGCACAGGTTGCCCAGAGAGGCAGTAGTGCTCCATCCACGGAGACACCAAAGGTCAGGCTGGGCAGGCTATGAGCACTTGATGGAGCAGTAGATGTACCTGGTCAGTGGAGGGGAGTTGTACCGGATGGCCTTTAAAAGTCCCTTCCAACTCTAAGGAATCAATGATTCTACAATTCAAACAAAATAATCTCCAATAGAAGAAAGATGCAGAGCCCTTGGAAAGGGTCACTTGGAGGGCCACTAAGATGATCAGAGAGCTGGAGTATCTCTCCTATGAGGAAAGATTGAGGGAACTGGGCTTGTTTAGCTTGGAGAAGGCTCCAGGAAGACCTCATTGTGGCCTTCCAATACTTTCAGGGAGCGGATAAACAGAGCAGGGAATTACTGTTTGCATGGGTTGATAGTGATTTGCTCCTGTACTTGGCACTGGTGAGGCCTCACCTCCAGTGCTGTGCTCAGTTTTGTGCACCTCAGTACAGAAAGGACATGGAGGTGCTGGAGCAGGTCCAAAGAAGGGCAGCAAGGCTGGTGAAGGGCTTGGAGAATACGGCCTACGAGGAGAGACTGAAGGAACTGGGGCTGTTCAGTCTGGGGAAAAGGAGGCTGAGGGCAGACCTGATTGCTCTCCTCCAATGTCTGAAAGGTGATTGCAGTGGGAGCGGGTTGGTCTCTTTTCACTGGTGACAGGTGACAGGAAGAGGCCTGGTCTGGTGCTTGGCGACCCTGCACATAGCAGGGAGTTGAAATGAGATGACCATTGTGGTCCTTTTCAACCCAGGCCATTCTGAGATTCTGTGAATCTATAATTTCATTCTTTATGTGCCTCAAGAGCTGGTGGCTCTTTTTTATGAAAATTAAAATGTTGCCAGTGTGACCTTTAAGAGAAAAAATGACCTAATCCATTGCTTTTTTTTTCTGTATACTCAGAACAAGCATTTCAAAACAAAATCAATAGCTGAGCAGAAGTTCAAACATAACCAACCTCACCCCACTGGGTAGTTAAGTAGTCTTGTGCCCTCCAGCCTACCAGGTGTAATTAGTTCACAGCAGATCCAAGCAGCAAAAAGCACACAAAAAAACATCAATGCGTTCTCAAGGTGTTCAATCACATGAACTTTCTCTAAAATAATTACAGTAATGTGTACTTTTATTCCTTTCTAGAAACATTAAAAATGCCTAAAGTACATGAGGAATCCTGTTACTATAAATTCAGTTACTGCAAAGCATGTAGAGAGTAACCAGCTCATTCAGTTAATTTGATACATATTTTTGAATTAGTTTTGTATGTAAGCGTATCTCACAGCATCTCTCCTAGCAAAGATGAGCTGCTAGAAATATTGAACAGTGCATCCCTAAGTGAGACTTCTTCATTTGGAGACTGTTCATGGAGGCAGAGGAATTTTTCTGCTGTTGTACATGGATTTAATTACCATAAAACTTACCTCTCTCAAATGCAAATATGTTAAGTGGCACTTGATAAGGTTTGCCTGATACACATCATTTAGCAATCATCTCAAGTTCAGTCCACTAGAGAACAAACTGCACAGAAATTCTTTTCAAAGATCATGCAAGCTTGATGCTAAGAAGTGAGCTGCAATTATTGCAGGCACTGAAATGAGAGCCCTAATAGTTTGTCTTTGACAAACTGTTCCCACAGCTCAGATGTTCACTCCACCCTGGATGTAAGGTCATCCAAGCTGCCTGTGATTCAGTTCCTGAACACCACTGTATTGGCTGTGATGAGTCAGGACAGTAAAGAAAGGTTAAATCTAGATGTTGCCTGAGCTAGAGACAACACTCCTCCTTAGCCATTCCACTAGAAATTCCTATCAAATCAGCCAGGATCTTCTACCTACTGCCACCGCCGCTGAGTATGAAATCTGGCACAGCCTAACAGTGTGCTGAGACATTTACTGAGGACCTGGGGGTCTGCAATACTGCTTGCACAAATATTAACAACATAGATGGGCCACCATCACAACAGCTGGACATCGTAAAATCAACCAGCTTTTATGATAGACTCAATTGAAGACACAGTAAAAAAGTAGCACAGCAATATTTTAGTAGTAAAAAATCCCATTAATGCAACTCCATAAGGAATGGCTGTACTATCAGACCCATAGCAGATCTTATAAGGTACTGTCTTCATGTCTGGGGATACCTTCCAGGAAAAAATTCCACATGCACAGTTCTTGTCCGAGAGAGAATTTCCTCAGTTTTGTTTGGAAATTGCTTTTTTTAGTGTTCAAAGATCTTGAGCCAAAATCCAACAAGATAATTAATGCTGCCAATTCAGCATCTAAGGAATAGGCTTGTAAAGAAGCACATGCAAGTATCACAGGAATAACATTACCTTGCCACACAAAGTATGCGATCACTTTGTTTTCTCTGCTGTTTACTTGTGCAGTAAAATGACTTTGATCCTCTTGCTGGATGGAGGGCAGCAACGTGCCAAGGGTTAACGACCAAAACAAAAACTAAAAAAATACTTTAAAACTTACAGGTTTTCATGTTCTTCCTTTCCTCTGAAGAGGAAGACAGGAGGTGCTTTTAAGACAAAGTCAGTATGGTCAGTGTATAACCAAGATGTTATAATCGCAATATAATCAAAAGAGTAAGACAAAGCAAACAAGGATCACAAAAGAGAATAAGTGGAAGAGCTTACCCTTGGGTTGAGCTCACCAGAAGATACCAAAAGAGGGGATCTCCAGAAGAGATCCTTCCCCTCTGGTAGCCAGCTCTTAAATAGGTCCAGGAGGGCTGCAGCCTGGCTCCACCCCTTCCGGCAGCACAGCTGAATTGCCTTCACCTGTGCTCCTCTGGCTGACTTGTGGCTCACCTCAGGTGATCAATCAGAGGTTCAGGCCGTGACTCAGCAGTTCCCATACAGTCAGGAAAAATAATATACCCCAGGTGTGGAGCTCAGCTTTGGAATGATGTCTTGGCTCTGCACATCTGTATCCTGTTCTTGCACATAGCCTCACTGAATTCACAACAAGTTGCATTTGTCTTAAACAGTATCTCCAAATCCATGTTAAATTCATTAGCAAGTCTAAGGGATTTGTTTCTGTATTGCTCAGGAAGTCATTCTAAGAAAGCAGGTTTCCATAACCAAATGGTTGGATACAATGATTGTTTCACTCAAACTCTGAGCCACGCTATTTTCAATGAATCAACACTACTAACATACATGGAATATTGATTATTATTCATTTCTCATGCTTTAGAGAAAGCATTTGACTAATCAAGAAGCTTCTAAGTGGCAAAAGTCACTTATCTCTACAGTGATTTTTAAAAAGCACTGTTTTCCTTTTTGTTTTATGTACTTGACTTTATTTCTGTAAAAGTTGATGTATAGCTGTATGGGAACTGCTGAGTCACGGCCTGAACCTCTGATTGATCACCTGAGGCGAGCCATGAGTCAGCCAGAGGAGCACAGGTGAAGGCAATTCCTAGACCTATTTAAGAGCTGGCTACCAGAGGGGAAGGATCTCTTCTGGAGATCCCCACTTTTGGTGTCTTCTGGTGAGCTCAGCTGGAGGGTAAGCTCTTCCACTTATTCTCTTTTTGTTATTGTTGTCTGCTTTGCCTTACTCTCTTGATTATATTGTGATTATAACATCTTGATATCTATTGATTATACACAATTATATTGTGATTATGACATCTTGGTTATACAATAGCAAATGAGAAAGAGGCCTGGTGAAAATACTAATGCATGCACTGATATCTGCAGTCTTCTCTAGCATATATGGTGAGGAAGTGAAATCCAAGAGCAGACATGGGTCTGCCAGAACCACTGAGACATAAAGTTGATGTCTCTAAATAACGTTTTTATTTCTGAAAGATGTCATAGGTGTATTTCCAGAACCAAATCAAATGTCCGTTATGTTTTTGTGAACCTTAGCACCCAAGGGTAAGCCAAAAACACTGAATCAAACACATCTGCAAAGACCTTGTTACAACTCTTACAATAAATGATGGAATAGGATTGTGGGCAAGTACACTGCAGTATAGCCCCTGAGAAATAACCTTTCTGTCCACAAGCTTTGGTAAGGGCAGATGCTCAGGTTACACAGTGAATGCGATAAAGAGATCATGTAAATGCTGCAGAATTCTTTAATGAGGGACAGATCCTGTGATTTAAACATTTACAAACTTGTTCACTTGCAAATTTTGGTGTCTGAATGATATTTTCAGTGTAACTACAAAATACAGTTGTTACAAAAATCTGACCTCTGTTGCTAACAGTGAAATCAAAGCAACCCATAGCAGCTGCTGCAAAGGGAGGGAATAAGCTCATCAGTGTTCAGGTACTTCTAACAGGGATCTCCAGCTCTGTTAAGCAACTCTGTTTCAAACATTATAACCTCACAATTAGTACATTATGAGAAGTACAGGACTATTTCACTTACACTAAGATGATGTTTTATACAGTGTCATTCTGCTTACAAAGCACAGGAGAGGCGATTCCTGGAAAGATAAGGACCCTGCCTTCTATCTATGCATAGTGTTACAAGGGGGAAAGCAGGAAAGGACGAGTGGGGTTCTGTAATAAGGTAACACTAAGAACTGCTTAAAGTTAGGATATTTCCCTTTGGAAATGAGCAAGGACTTACTGCTATACAATTTTTTTAATGACACTTGTTATTATGCTTGATAATACACTACAGGAGTAAACAACAAAGATACAGAAATTGCAATAGATAATCATGTTTTTTGACAAAATCAAGTTCTTTCTTTTTCTATTATCTCCTTTCTTCACAGCTCATCAGGGGAAAAGATCTGTGAGGCAGAAAATTCAGAACTACAAAGAATCATTTTTTGCTTACTGCTGCTGTAAACATTTCGCGCAGTATTCCAAGTTCACTGCCTACACAATAGCAAAGTGGGTCGGTTACTACCCAGCAGTTTCCAGATTCTGACTCATAAGGTCGTGCTCGCTGACCTCCAGCTGCCCGTGAGTAAGGCCCTTTCATATGCTAAAATGTCTACACCTCCAGAACATCCCATTAAAGAGCCACTTACGATCACAACAAGCCCTGCAGCAGGCTTTCTGATCCACCAGAAGAAAAGTTCTTGCAAATGTTGTTTCTCTAACAGTCACTCACCCAATTCATTAACTAACAGATAAAGATACAATCAACAGAATATTCCGAAGTTGGTGCTATCCTTAGTACAGCTGCAGAATTGAATAGCTTGTGTCTGGTTACTAAAAGAGTGAGTCAGCATTTCATTCTGTTATTAGTGTGAATGGAGACGAAATTCCAAGGCTATTCCTTTGTCTAACCTGCATCCACTCCCCTACCACAACAGCACTGTTGACAGAAGTGCTTGCTCCCAAATGCCCTATGCTGAGTGTACTCTGTACTCCTGAACGTGATACTTAAGATAACTAGTCTTTTCTGTGTCATTCTGGATATATACAGTCCCTTCTATTCAATGAGAAGGTGTTTGCAAAAGCTGTTCAATGAGTGGGCCCTCTGTCCTGTAATTTGGCAGTGCTGTTCTATGAAGGCTCAGGTGAGAACAATAAATGTGTTCAAGGGCATGTTTGTGAAATAATATATTTTATCACTGTTTACTTCAATAACTTTCATATGGATCATGTTAAGTGACAAAAATGAAAAACAAAACAGAAAGGAAAAAAAAAAAAAAAAAAAAAAAAACAACTAAAGCCACAACCAACCCTTACTCTGAAACATTCTAGCAGCAGTAAGTTTTGGGAAACAGATTTGCTGGGAGAAGGTAATGGGAGTCTGTCTTGGGGCTGGTGTTCTTCAACATCTTTCCCAATAACACAGCCAGTAGGATCAAGTGCACCCTCAGCAAGTTTCCTGATGACAGCAAGCTGAGTGGTGCAGTTGACACAATAGAAGGAAGGGATGCAATGCAGAGGAACCTGGACAGGCTTGAAAAGCGGGCACATGTGAGCTTAATGAGATTCAAAAAGGCCAAGTGAAGGGTGCTGCACTTAGGTTGGGGCAATTCCAAATAGAGGACAGAGTGGAAGAACTCCTCAAGAGCAGACCTGCAGAGAAGGACTTGGGGGTTCCCATTGGACAAGAAACTGGATATGAACGAGCCAGAAATGTGTGCTTGCAGCCTGGAAGGCCAACTGTGTCCTGGGCTGCATTACTCAGAGGGGTGTCAGCAGGAAGGGAGGGGATTGTTATGCATCTGCTCTGCCCTCATGAGACCCCACCTGCAGTACTGGGGCCCTCAGCACAAGGAGGATGTGGGGCTGTTGGAGCGGGTCCAGAGGAGGGCCACAAATATGCTTAGAGGGCTGGAGCACCTCTCTAGTGAAGAAAGGATGAGGCAGCTGGGCTTATTCAGCCCAGAGAAGAAATGGCTCTGGGGAGACCTCATTGCAGCCATCCAGTTACTTGAGGGGATCTTATAAACAGGAGGAGAGCAACGTTTTACATAGATAGTGATAGGACAAGGGGGAATGGTTTAAAACTAAAAGAGAGAAGATTTAGAATAGACACTAAGAAAAAATTCCTTGCTCAGAGGGTGGCGAGGCCCTGGCACTGCTGCCCAGAGCTGTGGGTCCCATCCCTGGAGGTGTCCAAGGCTGGGCTGGGTGGGTCCTGGGCAGCCTGAGCTGGGGGGCAGCCAGCCCATGTCAGGGGCTGGGGGTGGTGAGCTTTAAGTCCATTCCAACCTAAGCCAGTCTATGATTCTATGATTCTATTTCTTCCTAAAGGTAAACTTATACAAAATTTTGTTCAAACATTCTGCAAATTAATTCTCTTTTCTATTTATATGATAACATTTCTGCTTCAAATGCATTTTTGTAATGATAAGCATGAAAGAAAACACCCTAAGATTACCAAAGACGTGATCCCTTGCTATTAAAAAAACAAAAACAAAACTTTCCTTAATTCTAGTCATAAAATAAAGTACTGCAGGGTTACAAATCTGCACTGATGTTATCTGTATTTAGAATTTGGGTGACTACTACTTTTGGCAAGTGAAGAACAAAGAGTGAGCTTAACGAAAATATAAAAATCTGAGGGCTAACAAGCTATCTTGAGCAGACAAAGTTCAATTCTGATTAAAAAAACAAAACTGCAAGGCACGCGAGAGGAATATCAACAAATAAATCAAAGACAGTGGCACTGTTCAAAAAGCTGTTAAAATAAGCAAAAATCAATTCTCATTGATTTTTAGATTTATCTAATTTTACTTAATGTAGAAAATCTTACCTAAATACATAGCACTAAAGAAATCTAAGCCCAGGTCAGATTGACCTGTGTTCTCCAGTTAATACAAAACAGACCTCACCTGGGTTCTGTTAGAGTCAGTAACGATGCCATCACCACTGATTTTTGCCAGAGCCCTATTGGGCTGCCATTTCAATGCCCACAAAGCAGCTTCAGGGGTACCTTACCAGGTACTGTGTACCAATGCTGCAGACATCTGACAAATTATTTGGTACAGTAGTTCTGTAGTTCTAATTTCAAAAATTAGAAATGCAAGTAGAGAAAACCACATAGCTTTTATGATAACTGAGATGTCTCTGAATGTATCCCCAACTCCAGTCACCCATTGCATGATAGCAGGGATTACCCATGGTACCCACAGTATTGATTTGGTATAAGCTCTCACGTTGTTCTTACTCTTTTAAAGTCAGTAGCATTGCTATTGACTTCTTTTGCAGATGATAGCAAAAATAGAGATAATTTGGTTTTCTGTTTTGCTGGAGCTTTCTGAAACAGCCTTTGTATTTTGGAGCTAAATATCTCCTAGTTGGCCTCTTCCTGGAAAGGTCACTTCTTTCCTGTTTCAGAATATGTCCACTGAGAAACTTCTGGAACATTATGAGTTTGGCTGGTCCAACTAGCCTGATATCAAGTGCTGGATGCTATGCATGGATTTTAAGAATAGTGCCAGGACAGTGGGTGATCCGATCCACCATCAAAGCCTCATAAAGTTAGGAAGGCCTTGAAGGAAACACTGGCTCTAAATAAATCACCATTACATTGAAATTAATAGTTCTTATTTGAGAAGAAGGATCCAACACCTGCTCTTCCATCTTTGCTTCAAAAACTCCTGAACACTGGGAGTGACAGGAGTGACACAGAGTAGCACCAAACACGAGTAACTTGTAAGGCACTGGCAGGGCAGGATGAAGACTGCAAAGGTGAGCAAGGCGGGATGGAGCACAGATTGCCTAAATTTTCTTCCTCTTAACAGGAAGGCAAGTAATGAATGAGTAAAACAGATTAAGATGAAAAAGTAGAGTGTCTATAATTGAAGTAGATACAGCTTTTGCAGATGATTACAAAACACTGCATCAAATCCTGTTTTGGCCAAACAGCTACACATTTTCTAGCACCATACTGGCAGAATAGTTTATGAAATCCATAGGCTTCTGGATTTCCTCAAATTACAATCCCAAATGGCATTAATGTGAACAGCAACTTGCTGAAGTAATACTTTACAAGTCAATAATAGTTTTGGGCTGCAGGACAGTGATTTAGGGGCACATTCAATATACAAAAATAAAAAAAGCCTTTGCCCTTAAACTAATTTGCCAAATAAAACACAAACAGTATTGTCACAGAAATGATTTCAAAGTTCAGTTTCAGAAGGCCTTAGTTCCAAAGCTAAGCAGCTGCATTTAATGCCAACACCAACTGCCTCTTTGTAGGATCATTGCTGTTTTTAATGGTGCAAAATTGCAGGCTGGCCTAAAGATTTTCTAACAGATTGAGAGAGATGTTCTTTGCCAATTACCAATCAATCTCCACTCTGTGAACAAATGTTAACACTGAGGCATACAGTAAAATCCACAGAATTTCAAATTGGGGTTTTCAAGTCCAGAGAGAAGTCTTCTTGTAAAAAATTTACTGTTCTGTCACAGAACAGGAATAATGATCCTGGAAATAGGTCATGGCTATGCTGTTGTCCACATAACTTTTTTTTATTATTACTTAGCTACTACCCTCACTTTAAATGCTACTGTATTCCAGTAATCTAATAGTGTGACTTGGAGACATTTGGAAAGCAAACGGGACACGTGAATCATCAGGTATGTTAGACAGGAGTCAAGGCTGTGAACAACAGAAAAGCAGGCTTGACAAATTAGAAGGCTGATTCAGTTTATTTTCCATCACTTCACTTTGTTGAGCCAAGCACAGGAATTGTTCTGAGTTATGGTTTTTATACAGAACACAACTATAAGTAGACGGCTTACAGAAGAAGTAACGACACTGATTATAAAGCAGACATTATATGATGTCTTCTTGAAACATGAGGTACTGGGAATATGGAATGAAAATGAAATGTCTGTTTGGTCCCCAACATAAGCCATCTCAGGGGATTCAATTTCTAGTGCTCAAGACACAATCAGCAGCGGATAAGAACTGGATAGATAATGTGCTTTGTTTATCCCCTCTCTATACTTACTGCTCCCCCCGACACACACACAAACACACTCCTTAAAATAAAATGTAAATTCAAGAGAAATGCAATTCTTGAAGTTCAGGCTGTTCTTTGCTGCCTAGCCCTTCTCCACATCACCTTCACAACTACAGTATTTGGCCATAGCAATCAAGAAAGCTGAGACTACCAAGACATCTAAGGAAGGCACTAAAATCCCCATTGCCACATTATCTGATCAAAAATTTAGCTTGAGCTTTCCTGATGTAATACTGTCTGTGGAGGTTGGCTCTAATATTTCCTTCATTTTACTGATTTTTATGGCTAGGTAACACTTTTGCCCTGGGGTTTCTGGAAGCAGATAAGCAGCAGAGCTGGTGTTTGTATGCAGATCGATAGCACCAGGCTCCATGATACCCATTTTATTTTTTATGATATTGAAGCAAACTACTTGACCGCTTCTCATTAAGAACAGCAAAACTACCCAAAAGGAAAACTGGGTTTAAAACACCTTTACATTGGTGGATATGGGGCTACTTAGTTCCTTTTGCAAAACAGCATCTTGAATGGCTAAGAGGTCTTACTAACTCACAGCAGAATTGTTGCACAGATGACACAGCACTGGCATTCTTACTGTTGCACTGCAGTGCCCAGTGAATGTATATTGACAAAAATACATGTTTGCAAATATTTAGCATGTATACATCGCTTTTTCATTGCAATTGCAGTGCATGTTTTCTTAGCCACCACAGCTTTTTGCCTTACATTTAATTTAAACTTGCTGACAAAGGAGCCTGTCACAGCCCTTTCTCTGCATCATTTTAATCTGTAAAATACAGCCCATTGTGTTGATCAGTATTAGAGCTTTACTGCGAGCATAAATGAATATGAGCTTGTAGAGTTCTTCAGAAATGTTGACTCACTGAAGAATTTAAGAACAACTTACTTCTGAACAGTTCAATATCACCAAAATATTTGTGTTTTCTGCACAGTTACGTTAAGCAGAGGACACCAACATGAAGAATTATTCTTCTTTCTGCAGAAGCGCTCAGGGCCTTGCCCACCTTGAGGAACAAACTGTTGTAGCAGAAAAGCTGAAGAAAGCTAGTTGTGAGTAGCTGCACCAAGAGGTGCCAGGTAGGTCAAAGCTTGATGAAGGACGATTTTTGTAAAGCTTTTTCTTAGGAGTAAAAAAAAAGACATCATTAATTATCAGTGCACACTCTGAACATTTACATTTTGCACAACTTTCACCCCCCTGAACATCTTGCAATCACCTTTAGAGGAATTAATTTCAGGTGCACAGTAATTCAATAGAATGCACTTCCTTAGAGTTCTCTTTGATACACGCAACTGAATAGGTAGGCTCAGAAAGATCATCAGATGTTTGTTTTTAGCCAAAAGATACAAAAAGACAAGGACTAGACTGCAAGTTACTTCAGAGTGAAACAGAGATCTGGAAGGGACAGGTTTTTCTTACGTTGCTGCGTCGCACTTCAACTGCCATTTTCTCAGCTCAGGGTGCATATAGTTTTCTGCACAAAATTTCTTCAGTCATAATGCCTGCTCAATGACAGAGGCCACAAAATGACCTTTTGAGAGACTTTTTTTATAATCTCCATTCAAATTCACAAGAAAGGCAACCAGGGCCTTCTATCCCAAGAGTTGGAAATCCATACTCTGCAACAATTTTTAGCTTAAGTAATTTTAGCAGATAATACAGCAGTAAGACCATATAATTAGCAGCACAAATATTCCAAATTGTGCGTTTTATCTACCCAGCATACTCAGCCTGCAAGCATTATTCTTTGCTGAGTGTTCTGGAGGCTCCCAAGGGCAAGCAAAGCAAGTCCCACCACTTAAGGAAACAACCCTAACTAAATGTATACACATATTCTTTTCAACTGGCTTTCCTTAAAAGAAAAAATATGATTATCAAATAAAGAGCAAATGCATTTGATGTTTCCCTTTCGGGTAAATGAAGATATTTTCAGTTTTTTCCCTGTCTTCTTAACATGAAATATCTAGCCCTTATGTCTTCATTTTCATGAAAAACTTAAAAGATCTTTGAACAACAACAAGAATATCACTTCTGCCCTCAGTTTTACATCCGATTACTATAGAAAATGGTCCTTTTGTCATTACACTATTACATTCTTCTACAACCACAACTAACATGGAAAATTGCTGCTTCATTGTCTAGGAAAACATTCTAATGCCTTCTCTCACCTGAAAATATAGGTACCTCCTTCTCAATACTTCCAAGTAAACTTAGAGGAGTTGTTCTGAAGTCACAGATCCTTGTGGGACAAGTCCTTCTCTGTAATCTTCTGGCACATGGGTTTAACTGAACCTCTAAACTGCAGAGCCCTCTAATTTTGGGCTTGATCATGCCAGACATTGAACACTGCAGAAAATGGACAAATAAGGGGATGCATATGTACATGAGTAACTCAGCTGATATTTACATGCCCTTCTTACATGTGATCAAATTTTAATAAACTTTACACTTGTTGTAGGGAAAGGCTGCTAGTCCAGACCAGTGGCTATGCAAAATTAACTATTAATGGATAACATTTCCACCTTTACACAGAAATCCACTGAAACACAGAAAGAAAATTGTATTCAGGCACACAACTTACAGTTAGATTAATTACTACTTTAAATTCAAAAGTATTTCACCTCATTTTAGGCAAGAATTTAATAGGAATTTAATTATGGCTAATAATGTGAGTTTCAGGTTATCTGAAAGTAACAACTTCAACTGACAATTTAATGGAAGGAAAGTAGGATATTACAATTAATGATGTCTCTTCTAATACCCTATTGCCTATGAGCAAGGAAAAAAAAAGGCAAACAGATCATCATTAATCTCAAGTGAATCAAGTTTGGATGGAAAGATGGACTGTCTAATCTACAGTAGAAAGTATTGCTGTTGTTTTCTCTCTAATGGCTCTGCTCTACGTATTATGAGCTATTAGCTGCTTTCTCACAGCATCATAAACATTTGGATGGCATTGTGAAGAAGCATTTTGACTAATTGCTCAGATCAGGAAAATAAATAATTTTCATTTCTAAGCTATTAGATTTAGCTGAAAGGGGTTGAATGGAGGTGACTGATACCATAGCCTGCTGTCTGCTCCCCGTGTCAGTTTGTTTTTTGTTTTACTGGGCTTGACAAAAATGAACATACATCCTTCAGTAGCCACTTCTCAACTGCTCTGCTCTCTGTCGCTTGGCTCTGAAACCCTATAGCAGCCCTAGGGATACTTATGAACTTCCCAGATATAAATAAAATATCCAAAATAAAAGACTATCTGAACAGGCTATAAGCAAACTAAAGAAACTTAGCAGTCAGGAGGAGAGAAGAAAAGCACTTAATTTGGCTCTGAGTGGTAACACCACTGACATTCGCCAGCGGCAAGGCCAGGCAGTGATTTCCCAGGGTTCCTACACAGACATGCACATGAATGCACTCAGCTTGGACACCACAGTACTTGTGAGCCCTGGGCTCGGTGCTGAGTCCAGCCTCCCAGCCTGCCTGCACTCAGGCATCTTCGTTGTTCCCACTCGTACTGATGTACCAGAAGATCGCACAAAGGATGAGCAGGATGGTGAAAAGGAAGAATGTAGGGAAAACAGCTTTGACCCCACAGGTTGTACGTCCCCAGGTGAGCGTGGAAGGTGGAGCGCAGCAGGGAGGCACTGGTGCACACATAGATTTGTCTGTGATGTATGCATGCTTGCATCCCAGGGAGCACTCCAGCAGCACCACGAAACAGCCCTGTGTGCATCATCTTTTCTGTGCCCACCTCTTCACAGCCCATCTTCATCACTTGCAGCAAGAACAGCTATTTCACAGACAGAGAAACAACACACAGAATGTGTCAGATCTGACAGCATCTGCTTAGCAGACAAAACTTAACCTTTCTTCTGGGGGGAAAGTCCACAATCTTACAGCAATCTAAATGTGTTACATATTTCTTCAGGAAAAAGAATAAATAAAAGCAAATAAAGTGGACGTTTTCTCAGCTGTGGCCCTGCAGGTTGGGTCCAACAGCCAAGGGCTGTTTTACCCAGTTATCTCCGCCCCTTCCCTCTGTTTATGTATTTACTTATTTGTTTAGCTTTTGTCTCTCTATCTTCTGGAACTTGGGATTTATTTTCTAGTTTTACAATTCTATGATTCTTTGTCACTTACAGGAATGATTTTGCTGGGCAGTCAGCCAACATTGCAACTGCAGAAGAAATCTTTCTTGATTTACTCCTATGGACGTTAATGAATATTATTTGAATACACATGCTGCTTTACTAAGGTTCTAAATTATTCTAAGTTAATTTCTTGTTAATATTATTTTGACTTTATTTTATAATCACATCTGTCTGAGGATAATGACCACAGGTACTGCCTTGTCTAGTAGTTTCTTTGTATGTTGTGAAAGATTTATTTTGTCTTGAATAAATAGATTATGCACGTGTTCTCTTTTTCAAACTAGTAAAGCTCAACATTTGAAAGAGCAGAATGAAAAACAAAGTTCTAATTTTAATTTCTTTAAGCTTTGTAACTTGTTTTTTTTTTTCAGAAGTTTGTGTAGTGCACTGCCACAGGTCCTATTACATGGCACTGTTTATCTCATCAGTATCTGAAGACTGCCTAGCCTTCATCCTTTCCTTTCCATCTCCTTTCTTCCATTAGGTTTTCACACATCTCTCTCAACCTGATTGCTTGCCAGTCTCCTCACACACCCTCCCTGCTACTATTACTTGTGTCAACTTGTCTTTGCTTTCTCATATGCCCTGACATACGCTTGCCTTCTTGGAACTGAAAATATTATGCAGAAAGCTCCTGGTGTGGAAATATGTTAGGTATTTGTGCTGTTGCCAACAGGGTTAAAATTGCACCTGCACTTTGCCATGAAATAATCACATTTTTTATTTGAACCACATTAACTGATGAATGGTGTCAGAGGCTACAACCAGCTATGGCTTTTAAGAAGTCATCACACTGCATATAAGTTCCTTAGCTGATATAAATTAGCAGCCTTGTTAGCATTGGATGAAGATTAATTAGATAATTTCCTTTTCCTGTTCTTTTTAATTTTTTTTTTAATTTTTTTTTTATGATGGAGCTAGAAAACTCTAGAAGTCAAGATACAATTGCTTTTTCTTTTGTTAACATTTTAGTTACAATGCAATCCTGATTATTGAGGAGGTATGGAAATTTTAAGTTCAGAAAGAATCATCAGATAACCTATCACAAGATAGACTCATAGTGCAAATCACCATAGAATCATAGAATCACCAAGGTTGGAAAAGACCTCTAAGATCATCTAGTCCACCTACCACCAATATCGTCCTGACCTGCTGTTTGATTTCATAACCCTTGTTACTGTTAAGCCCATTGAGTTCAGTTTAATTAGTATGTACCTTCCAGACAGCACCTGAATTTCATTAAAAATGAAAAATCTGTTTCTCAGAGCAATTTGTTCCAGTAGCTAATAAGGTGCATTTATGGAATGGATGAAGGGGAAAAAAAACCTCTCATTTTTAATCAGAATGTATTTAGCTTAAGTTCTCAGCCTTCATTCTTGTTGAAGTTCTTCAGTACCTACAATTTTCTCAGTACTTACACAACGTAAGCAATCTCAGTGTCACTGAAATACTCAGTTCATTAGGACTTGTTATTTCCTCAGCATTTAATCACTCTTGCAGCTCTTATCTGTGCAATTGTGAATTTCAACCTGATTCAGGGACATTTAAACAGCAGATGTGATCACATCCAGAACAGAAATGAAAGCAGCTGCCAACCTTTTCACAGAATCACAGAATGGCCCAGGTTGGAAGAGACCTCAAGACCACAAAGCTCCAACCCCCCTGCTTCACACAGGGCCACCAACCTCCACATTTCACAGCAGCCCAGGCTGCCCAGGGCCCCATCCAACCTGGCCTTGGACACCTCCAGGGATGGACAGGGCACCCACAGCCCCTCTGCGCAGCTGTTTCAGCACCTCACCATTGTCATATCAAAGAACATTTGAGAGGAGTCTTTCCCTTTCCACGTTGCATTTGCTTTTTCCCATCTGTGCACACTGACATACACCTACAGCAATGAGGAAATGCACTGTACAGCTTTCACAGCAATAAGCCAGAGAAAATGCCTGAAATCCTGCCCACAGCTGAGGTGCTGCTGATAACAGTGTAGTTAGGAAGAATGCTGGCAAAAATACTGCCTCCTCCTCGTCGCTGCAAAGCCCGTTAACCACAATGCAGCCGGCTGGGTGACGCCGGGTGAAACGATCAGCTTACTTTCCCACCTTGAAATAACACTTTGAGATCACTCATCCCAGGAATTACGCTGGAGATGAATTTAACCCACGAGCGCACTAGACGGCAGCAATTTCAACGCACAACCCTGACCCCACCGCTACTCGCAGGTCAGGGTCCGGACACAGGGCCGGCCGCCCTACGGCACAGCGCTTCCGCTCGGCGCATGCGCAACAGCTCGCCCGAAGCCGTGGAGCGGGCCGCCTTCTTCCCGGCGGAGGGAACGCGGTGCGCATGCGCCGGGCCGGCTGCCCGCCCGGTTCCGGCGGGGCGGAGCGGCGCGAGGCCGGGTCAGGCCAAACCGAGCCAAGCGGCGGCGGTACGCCATGCACGGCTGGTAGAGCGCGGGCGTAGCGGCGTTGTGCTGCCATGAATCTGCGGGGCCTGTTCCAGGACTTCAACCCTAGGTGAGGGCGGCCCGCTCCGGCACTGGTGGTTGCGGGAGGGCGGGGGGAGTCCGTGCGGTGCGGGGCTGCGTGCGGTGCGCCGTCTGGGCACGGGGATCGCGGGCGGCGTTCCTTTGTTTTGGTCCTCTGAATGCGGGGCTTCCGCTGCCTTGCCGAGCAGGCTGGGAAGATGAGCTCGGTCTCAGCGACGCTAACGTTACGAAGGATTGGCAAACGAGGAAGCCCTTAAGGTGTGTGCGGGGCGGCAGGCTGCCCGCGTTCCGGGCTCGCGGAGCGGTGCCGAAGGGCGGTGCTCGGTCAGCTCCGTGCACCAGAGGAAGAGCGACGGACGTTTCAGGAAATGCGTTGTTGCGGCGATGTTCGACACCCACTCGAAAGTAATGGAAAAGCAGGGAAATGCGTTCCGGAACTGTATGGGGTTTTGTTGTTGCCGAGTGCTGCTCGTTGTCTTTAAGGGACATCTGAGATCCTCGATCTGAATAGAAGCAAGGCAGCCTGACTTGCTGCGTTCTCGATGGCTGTGTGATGAGGGTGAAAGCAGGCAGTGCGAGTTACGGCGCTGGGATGAAGGCAGTGCTCCTGCTGGGCTGTTCTGCTCCTCAGTGAGTGCCGTGCTGTGTTATCCGCGCTTTGGGATACACGTAATTACTGGCGCGTTGCTGCAGCGCGATGATGCGCTTTATGGAGCAGATCCTCTGGTGAATGGCAGCGTGAGCGTGGGTGTCTTTTTTTCCTTCCTGCGGTGTGAGCAGGTTGTGTCCTGCGCAGTTATTCGTGTCATTCCTGCTGCTGCAGACGGCTCCTATGCCCCTTCCCTGATGTTCTGTGTAACACTTACTCCTTAGATTCACTTGCTTATGGAGTGTGTCATTGTAACTATTTCAAACTCACGTGGAGACCCTCAGCATTGCAGTGTCAAGGTTGACTTGATAGTTGCTAACTTTGTTAAAAGCTTAACCTGTGTTTTTTTTTTGTTTTTTTTTTTTTGCTTGTTTGTTTTTGTATAACGTTGCTTTCAATTAACAGACTGTAAAAGCAATCTGTGGAGCCTGCTGCATCGCAGCATGTAACAATCTTTTGTCTTTAATCATTCTTCAGAACAAAATTACATCGTTTTTGTAGCTTTGTCCACCCTATTTTTAACTTATATTATTTGATTTCTATGAAAGAATGTATTTCCCCACAACATATACAGCTGGCATGTTTCTAAGCCTGTAATAGCACAGCTCTGGACTGGATCCTTGTGGGAGGGAGCTATTTATAGAAGTCCATTCGTTATGTTTGTCATGAAGGAATGCTTTAGATGTGTTCCCTTGAAGCAGGGATTTTATATGTGAAAGATTACATGTTATGTTTGTGGTAGAATCTTTGACTCTTCAGACCTGATATGATTCCTTGCGAAGGACTTTGAAAGATGTTTCCTGATAGGAATTGTCCTGTTCAGTGTTAGCTACGACCGATTTACTTCTTTAACAAATTGAATTGCCTGCCTAAATTTCTTTTTGCTTGTTTTCTAGCAAATTTCTCATTTACGCCTGCCTGCTGCTTTTCTCTGTGTTGCTATCCCTACGTCTGGATGACAAAATTCAGTGGAGTTACTGGGCTGTGTTTGCACCAATATGGCTGTGGAAGCTGATGGTGATTGTCGGCGCCTCAGTGGGAACGGGAGTGTGGGCCCGAAACCCGCAGTATCGGTAAGTTGTGGCTGTTTGACTTGCAGAACATAGGGAACGTAGGCCATCTTACTACTGAAATAAACCTCAAAATAGGTTTTTAAAAACTGTGAGACATAACAACATCCGGAAGGTTTGTTTTTAACGTGCAGCTTGTGATAATCATTTAAAGTGAGTGCAGACAGTGTTTGATGGCTATGGATGTCTTCATCAGAGCTGCAACAGCTTCTCACAAGTTTCGAGAATATTGTCTTTGGGAAGTTAAAACCTGCCATGGGGGAATTCATCTTTCTGTTTGAACGTTGAGAATTCTTCTCTTTAATGTAATCTATATAAAAATGTGTCTTTATAGTGCTAGAGATCTGCTATACTTAATTGGATTATTTTCTTAAATCAGCTTCTTAAATACACAGGTCATTTTGAAGAATGGAGGATTTTTCTTCACCTTGATATGTAACCTTAGTGTACAGATGAATGAGTATTTAGTTATTCTTGAACATGCAATGGAGATGGATAATTCTCTTTAGGCTAGAATTACTTTTTGATAAGAAATAACCACGTAGTAACAACTAATGTACACAGACATGTAATAACCACTGATATACGCAGACATGTAACATTTCCAAAGTGAGGTACTATTATGAATTCCTGTTTGTTCTTTGCCAAAGGTGCGTAACTGTGATATTTTAATTATCAGTGTAAGCTAAAATAGCTTTCAGTCTTTTAAATGCACACGTGCTGACTTTTCTGACAATCTCAATGGGATGTGAACTTGAACGTGCTAAGGAAAGGAAACTACCTTAAATCAAATGTTATGAATTCATACCACTTTTCTTTCTATGATGGATATAAAATGGAAAGTCTTGTGCACAGATCTTGTTCTGATGCATTCTATTGTGTGGTTCAAGACTGTCTGATTTGCCTTTGTATAGGAAAAAAGCACAGTTTCTCTGTCTGTGCTGTTATTATAGAGACTTTTTAAAAAATAAAAAATATGTAATATTTTGCTGGAATATGCAGATTTAGGGGACTAAAGGCATTTTGTGGGGAAAGGTGTAGAGTCAGTGAGAACTGGGACAGGAGCCAAGCAGGTAATTTTAGACTTGGTTATCATGCACATTGCTAGGAAATAACTTAAGTGTTTAGTTTGTAACACAGAAATCCTGCTTTGTATCTGCATAGATATTGAATCCTTAGAGAGTTTTCAAATTGTGAAAATTCCGTTTGCTCTTTTGTCTGAATAGGAATAATCTATTCAGGTTATATTCAGGAATATTTCCTGAATAGGAAATAACCTAATTGCACAGCTTTATGGGGAGGAAGTCCTGTTTCTTATTCAGTGCTGTATTTTAACAGCGGTAATTGAGAGTAAGACATATATTTATTTAAACAACGGAGTTACCATCTCAAAACTAATCCCTGTAAGCAAAATGTTTTGGGCTGTTCGCAGAGCAGCGTGCTTTCTCTTTGGCAAGTGAACTGAATACCTTCTTTACCTCTTTTTAGAGCAGAAGGAGAAACGTGTGTGGAGTTCAAAGCGATGTTAATTGCAGTGGGCATCCACCTGCTGCTGCTGATGTTCGAAGTCCTGGTGTGTGACAGAATCGAAAGAGGAACTCATTTTTGGCTTCTGGTCTTCATGCCGTTGTTCTTTGTATCTCCTGTGTCAGTTGCAGCCTGCGTATGGGGATTCCGACATGACAGGTCCCTGGAGGTAATTGTTGTGATGTATAAAAACTAGGACAGTGCAAGACAGAGTTTCTTAAGAGTTCCTCTTACAAAAACATAGCATACGTGGCTGCCTTACTTTGTTTGTCCTGACATACTAAAATGAAAAGTTAGGATTGGGAACAACACTTTGAATCATCTCTTCCATTTATTATCTCTTTTCAACTACCAGATAGCAGTACATCTCAAACCTGTCTGTTTATTATTATAAGCTATAAGAACGTGCCACAAACTCTGACTATAAAATAATAGAAACGTGGAAACTGAAATTACTGAAAAGTACCTTCCATGTTAGGCAACAGTACCCCTGGACTTCCTGAGCCCTGGATAATCAGAGTTGAAAATTTCTTACCTTCTTAATCAGTGTGATTAATTTGTAATTTGGGAATGCAGGCAGCAGGTATAAAATGATAATTCCATGTTTTCTGCCTCTAGCTCCTTTCCTCTCTAACTAGTTTCAGGAAATGCTCCTTAAACCCAAAAGAGACTTTTCAAGAACTTCCCATGGTTATGGCAATCGTAGTAGCATATATGAACATCATTGTGAGCTCAGAAAAAGCTTGTTTTTGTATGTGATGTTCATTAGTTATTCTTTTCTCTGTTTGCATTCTTGTAGTTGGTTGGTCTTATGCTGAAGCGTGAGTTGTTTGTGTGCGTGTTTTTTACTTATTTATACTTTTCAGAAGGTTAATGTTAGAAAATTACTTTAAATCCAGTTTTTTTTAGCTTTGTTAAAGCAATGCCTACTTAAACAGTGCAGACTTCTGAAGTATGGAAGTGCCTGACACCTGTTAGAATGTAGTTTTTCCCTCCCAATGTTATGAATTCCAAAGGCATTTATGCAAGAGAACACAGTGTACGTGTATGTTACTGCGAAGTAGAGCACGTTGTCTGCCTCTGAGAAATACTTCATTTCAAAGGTGGCTTATGTATTCACATGTTAAGTAAAATAGAAAATGTTCTAAGCTTAACTACAGATATTCTTGAGGTTTTTTTCAGTTAATGTTTCCGTTTGATCTTTGAAATTCCTACCCGCCTAGGATTGGCCCATAAACTTCAGGATTAGCATCTTGCTGAGTCCAGTGTTTGTTATGTTTGCCCACAATATCAGAGACAGATGTGGGAAGGTTCAACCTCTACTGTCGCAGCACCAACCAGTGTTCTGTTCCCCTTCATTGCTGTGTGATGGATGGTAGCAGAAGAGCAGTGTTAGAAAATGCCATCTGACATGGAAATGTGTATGAAGCAGAGGGGCAGGATTGAATTCCTCCATGTGGGAAAAAATGGCACCCATTGACATTCACTGGCACTTTCTGAACATTTATGGAGACCAAACAATGGATGTGAGCACAGTGGTGCATCTCAGCAGTGGCAGCAGTGACCTGAAAGTCACTGAAGTCATGTTCCAGACAGCCATGCACAGCTATCACACCACAAAGTGAAGAGCATCTCAGTCAGCTCATCTGCATGAATCAGTGGATCCTGACCAGGAGATTGTATACAGAGTTGAATATTGACTGCAGTGCATGGGAAACAATGGTCACAGTGTTGGAAAATCACAGTTTATGCCAGGATGCTCCCATGAATGCTGACACAGGAATAGGAAGAACACCCTATGCAAATTTGTTAGGACCTATTGAATCATTGTGAGTTCCCTGGATTGTATAATTACTGGTAACAAGACATGATGGCATTACTATGAGCTACAGTCAAAACAGCAGTCTGTGGAGTAGCAACACGTGATTTCCCCATGAGAGAGAAAGTTCATGATGCAACCCCTCAGCAGATAAAGCAGTGTGCAGTGTCTTTTGTGATAGGAAAGATGTTGTCTTGTATTAGTATTAGTAATTGTCTTGTATTAGTAATGTATTAGTGCAGCAATTAAAACACTTTTTTTTTTTTTCTTTTAAGACTTCATAACTTTGAGTTTAAGGACTTGAAAAAAAATCTATCAATATTTATTACCTAAAGAAAATAGTTAAAGTTACTTCCTAATTTCTTTTTTGTTTTTCCAGCCTGAACAGTTTGGCTTTTTCCTTTGACAGATTCCCAAGTTGTCTTGCAACTAACCTCATAATGCTAATGTTAACCAATGTATCTTTTCTTTCTAGCTGGAGATCTTGTGTTCAGTTAATATTCTGCAATTCATATTTATTGCCCTCAGACTCGATGAGATCATCAGATGGCCGTGGCTTGTATGTAAAGTATTTTCTTCTTAAACTTGTTCAAATACTAAATTTTATATAAGTATTTGCTGCAGGGAGCAGTTAATGTGTATGGTCAGAGTCTGTGATCTCTATTTTGCTTATTTAACAGTCCTTTGCTGAAAGTCTGACATTTCATTCAGTAGTCGTAGGAGACAGGCTGTTCTTTGGATAGGAGCATAGCATTCCTTCCTTCAGGGGAAGAGAGGCATGCCATCAACGGTAATCAATCCCTGTCCAATTGCTGGAGAAAATAAAAACCTCAACAGAAGTTCCCAGTTGGAACAGTGAACTAGCCAGGAAAATGATTGTTGACTTAAGAAATGTGTAGGTAAATATTGTGTGAAGTAACTTTTGTTATGCTACCATGTGTCTAAATCCATTTACTGTGGTCACTATCAAAATATGAAGCAGTAGATTTAAGCACGTGGCTTTAGAATACAGAAGTTCTGTATCTGGATTTCTATAAACTGCATAAAGCTAGTAGCCTGTCATGATTACGATTGTTATTTTCCAAGCAACATGGTAAAGGATCTCCTGTAGATACCTCCTTGAGTAAGTTGTCCAATGTAGAAAACGTTGAAGTCAATTTCAATACTGTTTGAGTCCATTCAGAATCACAAGAAGTTTTATTCAAGCAGGCCTATCTTCATTTTTGATTGTTTTGGCTTGATGGAGTTCACAGAGCTTACTGAGGAGTCCCAGAGAGTTGATATGGCTCGTAACAGCCCATATGACTTGTGAAGCTCTTTTGTTAGAGATGAAATGGTTTGGAGGATTACCCTCGATTTTATTCTTCTTTTTTAGTCTTAATATGTGGGTCCTTACTGTAACTTACTCTTAGTGCCTTATGTAAATGAATAAAGGCTAATGAAAATGCATCACTGGGTAGGGCAGAAAGCAGTAAACTTCTTTTTTCTTTCAGGTTGTCTGCGTTCCGTTGTGGATCTTGATGTCCTTTCTCTGCCTGGTGGTGCTCTATTACATCGTTTGGTCTGTTCTGTTCTTGCGTTCAATGGATGTGATTGCTGAACAGAGGAGGACGCACATCACAATGGCTGTCAGCTGGATGACAATTGTGGTTCCTCTGCTCACCTTTGAGGTAGGATGAAGTGTGAGGAGTTTTGTGTATCTTCTTTGTTCAGTGAGTAATGAATACTGTGTGTACTCTCTCTCTCTCTAAACTTGAAATTAAGATGCCCTGCTTTGTTTGGGAATAAATATAAACTGTAAATAGGAAAACCAAGAATCATGTTTTTGTTTGTGTGTGTGTAAAATCTGTTTCACAATGAATCTGCTAATTCCTATTTCTGTAGAGGCCATTTTCCTTAAATTTCTGAAGCTAAAGGTCCAAGATCACTGCACGTTTTAGAGAACTTTGGAGATGGATATTACAAACTGACATTATTTTTTTTTCCTGTTTAGATTTTACTAGTACACAGACTAGATGGGCACAATTCTTTCTCTTTTATACCCATATTTGTTCCTCTGTGGCTTTCACTGATAACTTTAATGGCAACAACATTTGGACAAAAAGGAGGAAATCACTGTAAGTATTTATTAATTGATGCTATGGATGTTGCAGTTTGGTGTTCTTTCACAACAAGGCAATGTAACTTAATAGGATTTTTCAGAGTTGAAAAGAAGCTGCATAGAAAATTGTTCTGGGTGAATTTTCATGCTGTTGCTAATTTGCAGCCAAATTAGTTTGGAAAGGCAAACATCCGATTTATCTTTTGTTAGGGTTGTATGATATATGAAGTAGAGCAGTTGGTCATCAGGTATAATCTCTGTGAAAAGATGGGTGTGGGTTTTATAGGCAAATCTTTAATTATCTTAACTTGGTTCACTGAAAGGTTTGACTTGGGGCAGACTGCTCAACGCTGACCTTGGTATTCATTGACAGAAGAGTGCCATCTACTGAATCACAAGTGGCACTTCATTAAATGCTCTCTTTCAAATGTTTAGATAGAAAGTACATGATAAACAGAAGAGGTGCTGTTGTTTTAATCTAGAATAAATGCCAAGGATGAGATGCTACTCTCTAGCTAACAACAGAAGTATTTGGGGAATACTGGACACATAAGCTGACATACATTAGTAAATCTATGTCATTGCAGCATCTCTGGTACTGTAACCTATGCATATCAGTGAAAATTGGCATGAATGTCTTCTCAGGTGGCAGTTTTTGATTGCTGGAGTGATGCAAGGCCTTTCTTGTTCTGTTTATTTACTGATGTGCTGCTTAACATGAATTGTACTGGCTTCTTGCTATAGTGTATAGCTGTAATGTGTACATGTGCACACACACTTGTGTATGTATCGCCTGACCTGTAATGTTCTGGCTGCTGTCAGTGGTGCTGAGAAACAGCACTAACATAAATTTTAGATTGCTAATGAAAACAGTCAGGAGAACCTAAGAAGGCAGATGAAGCAGTCTTGGTTTCTTCAGTTTACTTCTAACTCTGCTTGCAGTCATGTGAAAGGTGGTGGTTTGTTTGGTTGTTTTTTTCAGGGTGGTTTGGAATTCGCAAAGACTTCTGCCAGTTCCTGCTTGAGATTTTCCCATTCCTACGTGAATATGGAAATATTTCCTATGATCTTCATCACGAAGATAACGAGGAAGCAGAAGAAACCCCAGTTCCTGAGCCACCAAAAATTGCACCGATGTTTCGAAAAAAGACTGGAGTGGTCATTACACAGAGTCCTGGGAAATATGTGATTCCACCTCCCAAATTAAATATCGATATGCCAGACTAAGATGACAGCAGCCTGTTAAAACTGGAACTGGGAATCAACAAACAAATGCAGTTCATCTCATGCCTCATCCCAATTAATTTAAAATAGCTTTTGCTTGATTCAGTGGCGTGGATCACAAAAATCGGAGATCTTGAAGATTGAGAGTTTTTCCACAGAGATTTTGTGAACCTCCCTAATGGTTCACTTGGCACACATGCCTGTATAGTATTTATATGAACATTTTAGCAGTGTAATATATTGTTTAAAAGTCTCGTCCTGTACAGTATAAGTATTATCTAAAAGTATTTTTTTAAAAAGCCTGTATGAAATGCCTGTTCTATTCCAAGTGTCTTTCGGGTTATAAATATACGCTCATTTTCCATGTCTGTGCTGAGTAGTTGTGGATGTCTTGATATAGTACCTCTTTTTTCTTTTCTGCTCAGCCACAATCATTAGTTTAATTGTGAAAGCACTGGTGTGTTGTGCTTCTGAGGAAGGACTGGAAAGATTTTGGGGAGGAAATCGAATGTATAGCAGCTTACTTGATGCTTTTGAGTTAGCTACGTAGATTGGTACATATTTCAATTTTTGCAGTGGCTTGGGAGTGAAGTTGCTTTTCCAGGTTCACTTTCTAACTTCTCCTGAGCATTATGTATGCCACCCTGTCATTAGTTTGGCTGTTTAATAAACTGTTGCCTCTTGCATTGTGTGCGTAATCTATGCGAAAGATTAGTTTTCAAGTTGGTTTGCTGATATAAATATCTTAACTCAGTCTTCATTACCAACTTTTTTGTATGATATCTTTAGTACAGATGATTAAACTGTTGAAAATAGAAACTGGTCCATGTTGGTATAGTTTTTTTCATTTGAGGAGAGATCTTCTTTTACTGGTTTACTTAGCATCCAGCTGATTTCAAGAAATTAGTCTTTGAAACCTATATTCCATTAAGTTCTACCACCTACCATCAGCTGCCTGTACCTTGTACTTCCTCTTTCTGTTTGCACAAACCCACAGCTTATTTAAATATCATGGATCATATTTCCTCTCTCTTACTATGGCAGTGATATAAGAGTGTATGGACACTTCTCTGTGTATGAAAGATGTTCAACTGAAAAGCTGCAAAGTTCTTCCACTTAATTTCTAGTGCTGCAGCCCACCTTGTTCCTCCTTTCTCAGTTGGTGCCATTTGTTCCTAGTGGCCTGGCTAGCAGGATGCAGCCCATCTGGTGCTGTAACTACCTTCTGCTGAAGGAGTCAGCTAAGCTGAGGAAAAAATAGAGCTTTCTTGACCAGGAGGTCTTCTGGTCTGGTCTTCTGAACAAGCTAGTTAACTTGGCAGACTCAACTTCTGTCCTAGTATGTGACAGAAGAGAAGCTTCTGGTACAATCTCAGGAACTCCAGTTGAAGAGGCTTTTCCATCAACCTCAGGTAAAAAGAATGTGCTTAATTCTACTAGGGAGAGCTCTATGGGAGCTGGTAGCTTTCCATCTTTATTTATATATATATATATAAAATAAATAATAATATATAATAATAATATATATATTTATATATATTTTATGTATATATATATTTAAGCAGCCCTGGAACCTTTCTGAAAGCACTCCATTTCAAACTCTTCAGTGAGATGATAATGGGCAGTGTGTGGTGTGTGGTATCTAGAACAGCTTGAAGAGGAAGTGCAAGTAAGGAGAGGGCTGCTGGGATGTTCTGAAATTGGAAACATGAAACATTTCACTCATGACCTTCATCTCTGGGGATTCAGCAGAAAATAATTCCAAGCTTTGGCATGTTCGAAAGCTCTCTAGATGGAGCAGCAGCTGGGGGGCGTATGTCAGATCCTCTTTATGTGAGCTAATTTCTCAGAACACTCTTGTGTGGCACATTTATGCCCAAACAAGCTCTTCTGAACCTGTGAAAGGGAGAGAATGCTCCTGAAAGTTCTTTTCAATATATTAGGAGATTAAAATTTTTAGTTCTTCAATCTTGAAATGGTGACAACTGTCTCCTTTGCATTTTACACTGATGTTTCTAGTGCAGCCCAAACTTAATAAGGATTGTCCAAAATGCAAGTAAAGCTTTGGTACAAGAAAAGAAGAGCATATTCCCTGCATCTGCCCTGTGTCTAAAGTGGAATAAATGCCACCCAGGGAGAAGCAGGGGTGTTCTGCCTGCATGGGGAGCTGCTCCGTTCTCAGCAGCTCCAAGGCAAGACATGCAAATGTTCCAATGTCTTAATGAAAAGTGTTCTCCAGTTCTCTTTTTTTTTTTTTTTTTTTTTTTTAATCTGGAATCCTGCTTAGCTCCTAAAAGAGAACAGCTTCAGACCAAAACTAAGAGGGGTGAGTGTCACTGGCTTTCATTGAAGAGAATGTGTGGGCTTGCTATCAGGAAATAAAGTTTCATTAGTTTCATTCAGAAATGAAAATACTATGGTAATGCCTCTGTTCCATGTGAGAAAAAGAGTTCAAGATCAGTGTATGAGATTCATGTAATCTTTTAAGCAATTGTTTCCCAGTGGTGGTTTGTAATTCCAAACTTGAAGAGCCTGCTTCAGATTTAGCAGCTGACTGAGAGGTCTAGTGTTTGTTAGTTCTTTATATATATGTATATATAACCAGATACACATGCATCACACAGCATTAGACTGGATTTTAAATCGGAACACATTACCTTGACCATGCATTATAAAATTATGATTTATTTACACTTGTATGTACATAAAACATCTAGTGAAACGTGACTCATTTTCAGTAATGATCATAAAAAATGGGATCTTGATTCTCTCTCTTCAGAATAGCAATTCTTCAAGCAATTACTTTTGGAAGGAATACTGTTCAATTCACTGGTATTTAAGAAGGCGATCTGTCAAGAAGTTTGCACTTAGGCAGAAGAAAACACAGTGTGGGGCAACTCCTATGATGCTGAAGGGATCAATTCATCAGGGATGTCGACCTGCCACACTCCTCTGCTCCCTTTTGCAGGGATTGGTTCCAGAAGCCATCTTGGATTTGAAACAACAGTCAGGTATTTCTGTTCTAGATTACTGAGAACAGCTTTGTTTTCCAGCTCCAAAGTCTTTTCAGGAGGTACATCTTCTGGATACAAGGATGTCTCTCCAATGTCAATTAATCCTGTATCAGAAAACAAAACAGTTTGAGAAACTAGAAAAAAGTTTTCCAAAAGTAAAACCTCCCAGAAGACATACAAAGCTGCTGATTTATGCTGCCAGAAGAAGACAGTACAAAACATGCACACCTTAAACAAGTGTTGGTCGTTGCAGAAGACAGCTTGTTGCAAGAGGGAATTTCAATGTTGTCTAAAGATTAAAAATACTAAATTACCAAGGAAGCTTTTACAACTACCCAGTTTAGCATGCAGTTTACATGAAGGTTACCAATCCACACATTCCTTAGTACCTAACAATTTTTTGCACCATAGAACCAGTCTTCTGGAACAAGCAATAGAAGGAATTGCTAAAAATATGCAAATGAGAATGTGAGATACAGGATGTGAAAACTGAACTGATACCTAGAAGGAATGTTTGACACACACTTTGAGTATTCAGAGCAGTAACATACATTATTCTTCCTGTTGGAAATATTCAAATAATGTATCAGGACGGTATCTCTGATAAAGCAGATTTTATTAGCAGATGCAATGTTGGGCCTCCTGCAAGCAGGAGAGCTTGCAGAAAGCAGCCTTACATCTTTTATGCCCCACTACTTGACGCTGATCTCTTTCTCCCCTGGTTCCTCCTTGGCTGGGTACTTCAGGATCACAATCTTCCCGACACTCAACTAAACATACAGATACCGGCTAAACATCAGTTGCTGCTAGCTAAGCATATATCACTAATCAGTTAAGTTCTCACATTTGCTCATTCAACACTTGGTCATTGTTTCTGGACATCTGCTCGTCCTTGCATAGAGATAAGCTTGGAAGGAGGACAGGGGGGAATATCTTGATGCCTGCCTGTTGCATCCCAACCTACCCACAGAGCAAGGCAAGCCAGCCTTGTGTAGAGGCCCTGGCTTCTATGATGTTTGTTAAGTCTGTTTTTCTTTTGCTGAGGGTCTCTTATCCAAACAGAATAGCCCTACAACATGCTTTCTAGTCCTAACACTATACCTATGCTATTTGGAACATTTAAAAACTATTGCAGTGTTGCAAGCAAAAATTAATCACAATTCAGCAACTATATTTCTAATATAGATGGTATTTCTACTTTTTCACAACAGCTATTTCTAAGTTACAAAATACAAATACACTGTGCTCTACTTCTTCAGATCAATTTCCCTTTTTAATCTCTAATGCAGAAACAACATTCCATTCCTACATTCTGCACAAAATAATTCAAGAAGCATCACTCTATCCTAACTCTGTACTACAGAAATAAAATCATTCGCTGCCCAAGTAATAAGACCGATAGAGCAGCTGTAGAACTGAAACAGAATTGATCTAACATGACATGAAAAGCAATGCCGTATCACAAGTTCACTTGACTGTACTGCACTGCAAAACGCTGCAGGTTTTCATACGCTCAAAGATGTAATAAAAAAAGTGGAACTGCCACCCTGCCCAGAGCTGCTCAGCTCGGGGAGCAGCATTGCCCAGCACAGCTGGATGGCGATGCCGTGACGAGCCCGGCCGTGCAAAGCAGGCACCCGTCCGAAGAAAACACGCCGAGAGATGAAAAGCTTGCTCGGAAATGCACGGCCCACAGCTGCCCACCTGCGATAACTCCTCTGCCGAACTGCTCCCCTTTTTCCAGCAGCTCCTGCACCTCCTGCAGCGTCATTCCCAACCTATCCAAAAGAATCGCCCTCCACGACTCATCCTCCCAGTCCTTAACGGCGATATGAACAGCCACGGTGCGGTTCCGGTACTTAGCGAGCACCGGCCGCCAGCGAGTCTCTATGGTCTTGATCCGGTTTAAAACCAGCCCAGCGTAGGGCTGGCGGAAGGAGAGGCACCCGACCTTCATCTCTGCGTTCATCGGCACCCGCCGGGTTTCGGATACGCAAACGCGGCCGGCGGCACCCCGCTATCGCCGGCCCTTACCCGCGCGGCCCCGCTCCCGTTCCGCACCGCGCTCAGGGCTGCCGGCGGAAGGAGCGAGACGGGGCGGAGCGGCGCTGGGCGGCCGTGGCGCTGCCGAGCCGAGGAGCTGCCGCCTGCTGGATGGCTGAGCGGGGAGGAGAGCTGCGGGAGCTGCAGGGAGGAATAGTAACGCTCACACGCGGGAATGCGACCGAGCTCGCCGACGGCGATTCCTGGCTGCGGTGGCTTTTATCGCTGTGTGAAAACGCGTTCTAAACCACGAGGTCTCAAAATAGCGGGATCTCAAAGGCAGGAATAGAAGGATGATCCGGTAGAATCAGAGACGGGCCGCTCGTTTAGTTGAGAAAGGCAGAGGAAGTTCACCGGCGAAGGGTAAGATCGAGAGGATGCTTTTGTTCTGTGCGGTTGTTTGTCAGCGCTGTGTAGCAGCGGGGCTCCACCGTCACCGCGCGGCTCTGCAGCCGCCCAGGGCAGTGGCGGCGGGGGTTGATGAGCGGCGCTTTAGGGGCTTCTTCTGCTGAGCGCTCCCAGCGCCCCCTCGGTGATTATTTTGTACGCTGAATTATTTAATGGCTGATAGCATTTAAATGCTGAGAGCTCATTTATCATATTTCTGTTGTCTGAGTTTCCTTTTTTTTTTTTTTTTTTTTTTTTTTTTTTTTCCCTTGGACACTTCATAGAATCCTTAGAATTGGAAGGGACCCTTAAAGCCCATCTGGTCCAACTCCCCTGCAGCGAACAAGGACACCCACAGCTCCATCAGGTACTCAGGGCCTGTCCAGCCTGACCTTGTGCATCTCCAGGAATGGTGCACCAGCACATCCCTGGGCAACCTGTGCCAGTCCCTCACCACCCACACTGTAAAAGACTTTTTCCTTACATCCAACCTAAATCTACCCTCTTTAAGCTTGAAACCATCTCCCCTTGTTGTGTCACAACAGACCGTGCTGAAGAGCCTGTCCCCTTCTTTCCTGAAGGTAATGAAGTGTTCCAGGTGTTCCAGATGGAATCATTTCAGCCCTTTATATAATGTCATATCAGGAGAGAGTAATGGATGACATGAATTTAAGGTCGTTGTAGTTTTTACGGGGTTATTATTTTAAATGTCCCTTAGCTTTAAGCTATTTCCATCTTACTAGATGTGCATTAGTTGAGGAACCTGTTGAATCTGATTAGCATTGCAAGTATGTAATAAGCTTTTGTGCTTTTTCTTGTATTTCAGTATTTTTCCCCTGCATTATTCGTTTATATGAGGGCTCGGGGGAGGTTTTCTTCTGTGTTGTATGCTTGGTTTGCTTTACTCCCATAGAAATTTTAGCAAGATGTGTATGACGTTTGGTTGCACAAATAAAATATTTTTTTTTCCTGATTGAAGCAAAAATCTCACTGTTAATTAAGCTCTCAAGTTTAACAATTTTAAGTAAAATGTGAATGGCAAAAGACTCATGCTGTTACTAAGGGTGATTAAATGTTATGTCAGAGAACTGCCTGTCACGGTTTGTAGAAACCTTGTCCGGTACATTATGACATTCACTAGAAGACTGAAAAGCAATTAGCAGCAGCACGTAAATAAGGCCGTGACATGGTCTTGTTCTGCGTGTGCATTAGCACTTGGTGTGGTGAGTGGAAAGCTGACTTTAGTGGATTTAGTGGGATGTAAGACAGCCAAGCAAGCATTCTGATCTTGGCAGATGATCAGCTTATTTTCAAGATCTTAGATCCACATGATTTTTACACCTTTGGCTCCTTCAGATTCTAACACCAATTTATCTATTTGCAGAACAGTGTTTAACATGATAACATTAATGTTCCAACTACAGAAAATTCTACAAGTTTGGTCTACTTTTCAGGAAAGTGTATCTCACTTCAGTATCTCTAAATTTGTTTTCCTTAGGGTATTCCTCACTTTAATTTTATGGTCCAATAAAGACTGCATAATTCTCATTGCAGAATTACCTCTTTCTGTGGAGTTAAGCAATGCGTAGTACATCATTTACAAGGACTCAGGCTTGATCTCATCTAGATAAGCAAGCATTGCTGTGTTTCCTGTCAAATTTGTTCAAGAGCTGATTTTACATGATTCAGTGCAAAGTGAAATGTGCTGGAATATCTTGGGTCAAAATCAGGGCGAGATTCTTGGTGATCAGTTACAGTTTATTTCAGAAGCTGGTAGAGGCACTGCGCTGTATGCTCCACAATACTGGAAGACAGAAATGAAATTTCAGGTGTTAACAAACCATGAAACACATTACATACTGTGCACTGCAATTACTTGTACTGAGCGGTCACTTGTCAAAAATCATCATTCACAAAAAGATACAGGGCATACTGACATATGGACACTCGTTGCTATTTCCCATCTTTTAGGACATCAATGTGAAATGTGATTCAGTAGTTTTTGACAGTGATTCCACCTGAAGGCGTCCTACCAACCTTCTGCATTATCTCTTTTTTCCCTTAATTCTGCTCAGCCTTCCTTTCTCACTGTCATTTCCTGAAACTGTATACAGAACTGGGGCAAAGGGGCTTGGTTCCACATGTCAGTAATGTTTTTAGCAATATTTCACTGATGCAACAGCCCCTAAAAGTTGAGTGAAAACATGGAGGTGAAACTGCGGCATGGAACTCATACTGTGGCTTTGCTGTCAGGGGGAGAGTAAATGGAACAAGAGCTTTACATTCATTCCTAACTTTTCCACATTTCACCTACCATTTTGGCCTTTCAACTGCAGAATTAACGATTAAGAATTTGCTTAAGGTCCATTATTCCAAGACCGAGTTGTGTTCAGAATCTTGGTGATTTAAAAATATTTGGAACACAGGTTCCACTGTAATTAATGCTGGAAACATACTTTACAGGATCTTGTAGCAGAACATAAAATCATGGAATCATAGAATGGTTTGGGTTGAAAGGGACCTTTAAGATGATCTAGTTCCAACCTCCCTGCTGTAGGCATGGACACCTCCCTCTAGATCAGATTGCTTAGAGCTGCATCCAGCCTGGCCTTGAATGCTTCCAGGGATGGGGCATCCACAGCCTCTGGGCAACCTGTTCCAGTGCCTCACCTCCCTCACAGTAAAGAATTTCGTCTTAATATCTAGTCTAAACCTACCCTCTGCCAGTTTAAAACCATTTCCCCTTGTCCTCTTGCTACCTGCCCTTATAGGAAGTCCCTGCCCACCTTTCCTGTATGCCCCCTTTAGGTACTGGAAGGCTGCTATAAGGTCCCCCCAGGGCCTTCTCTTCTCTGATCTGAACATCCCCAAGCTCTCTCAGCCTGTCTTCATACGGGACGTACTCCAACCCTCTGATCACCTTCATGCCCCTCCTCTGGACCCGCTCCAGCAGCTCTGTGTCCTTGTGCTGGGGATCCCAGAAGTGGATGCAGTACAGGTGGGAGTGAGAGCAGAGGAGATGGGCAGAATCACCTCTCTCAAACTACTGGTCACACTTCCCTTGATGCAGCCCAGGGTGCAGTTGGCACAGCCCAAGATATGGTTGATCGTCATCATGTATACAGTGAGGCTACACTTCTGACAAATAAACACAAGACATGGTGTGCAGTGTGTGCTGATGGTTCACTACTAATTAATATTGGATGCTGAATGTCAAGTGGTTTAAGTGGTCAAAATATTTGTGACCCCAAAAGTGCTTTGTTTTGTGTGATTGTGGAAGTTTTGATCTAGTAGTAGCAATGCAGAAGCATTTTTTGTCTTGGAGTTGTGTAGGTTTTGTGCTATGCCCAGCTCAGTGGGTCATATGGTCTGATCAATCTGTTGTTGCTGTTATTCGTTTTGGTTTAGTTTTTGTCCATGTGTTTTACAGTAGCTTCGGAAAAGATTCTTTATTACAACATTTGCATGATGTAGTCTGTTTCAGAAAGGAAGTGTATTCTGTAAATTACATATTCCCTCCAGTGCGTTCAGAGGGAGAAGACCTGCTGTTTTATACAGCTGACATAAGTGTCTGCCATTACTTTTTTATTATTATTCAAGCTTCTGCAGTCAAGGACTTGTAAACCTCTTTTATATCTTGCATGTTCATTACATAGAACAATCACATTAATAAAAACTCCAGAATCAAAACAAATTTGGTCTGAGGCATTCAGCTGGCTGCTGATTTTGATTTAATCAGTAAGAGATGCCAAAAGTTTTCAGGAAATTTTGGGTGGTAGAATAAATTACATTAATTTAAAGAGCCTGTAACTTCTCACGGTGAAACCTTCAACTGATTGCTAAAGGACATGGTAGTAACTTTACTGGATTCCAAATAGAAGTAATCTGCTTATAAAAGTGAATAAAATTTACTGTAACTATTAAAAAAGCCTAGCCATCCAACAGCCCCAAACTATAAAAACTATCATTTACATAGCCTGAGTATGTGTTGAAAAAACAGCCCCAACTTCATGTTATTCTTCAAGCCAAATAAAGAGCCTTTAATTGTGAATGAACTTAAATACTTACATTTTACCATGCTGATCTCTGTTTGTACTGTATGTACTGTGAGCAGTAATGACTGCTGAATGAATGGTTGGTTACTTATAGCAGAATTTTCTCCTGTCTGTTTCCGTGAGGTTTCTCAGCGTAGGTAACTTGGTGTTGAAAATTTGCTTGTATTTAAGTGCTGCTGAAGAATAAAATGCATGCACATTGAATTTTCTTATGCAGATTTCAGTATGCTTTCCTATCAGATTATATGCGTATGACAAATCTTATATAAGAACATACAGACTGTTGAATTCCATGGTAGCAACTATTCATTTTTAAGTAAGAAACATGAAAGTATAAGTTAGATTGCAAGCATTACTCTTCTGCATGTTTGCAGTCAAACATATTGCCTTTTGTAATGGTTTGTGACACCAATCGTGGTGGTACATAGTAGCCAAGTACTAGTAGTTTTTCCTGATTTATTGAATGTAACTTCCTTTCTGTACAGAAAACAAACAAAAAAAAACATCACTGAAGATCATCAAGCCTGCTATGGTGTTCTAAGAAAGCCTTGCTTTCCTCAGTAAGAATTATTTCCCTAAACTAAATGGAAAGCATTATCATAAATAGGTGTTTTATTTGTTGTTGTTCAGAACAAATATATTTACTAGAAAACATCTACTGAACTTGGCAAGGAATATGAAAAATAACAAGAAGGGATTCTACAGGTGCATTTGTCAGAAGAGACTGGCCAAGGAGAGTGTAAGCCTCTGGTAAATGATGGCACCAAGCTGTGTGGTGAGTTGATATGATGTAAGAAAGGGATGCCATCTAGAGGGACATGGACAGGCTTGACAAGTGGGCACATGTGAGCAGAATGAGGTTGAACAAGGCCAAGTGCCAGGTGTTGGTCGTGGATTGGTGCAGTGCCAGATACGTGTACAGACAGGGAGAATTCGTTGAGAGCAGCCCTGCAGAGAAGGACCTGGGGCTTCCTGGTGGGTGAAAATCCAGACATGAGTCAGCAGTGTGTGCTCACAGCCCAGGTCAACAGTGTCCTGGGCTGCATCAACAGGGGGCTGGCAGTGGGCAGGGAGGTGATTGTCCTCTCTGCTTTGCTCTTGTGAGACCCCATCTGCAGTACAGCATGGGGCCCCCAGCACAAGAAGGATGTGGGGCTGTTGGAGCGGTCCAGAGGAGGAAGATGCTTGTAGTGCTGGTGCACCTCTCCTGTGAAGAAGAAGGCTGAGGGAGCTTGGTTTGTTCTGCCTAGAAAGGAGAAGGATCCAGGCAGATCTCACTGCAGCCTTCAAATACTTGAAGGGAGTTTATAAGCAGGAGGGAAACCAACTTATCCGTGATCTGATAGTGATAGGACAAAGGGGAATGAGTTTGAATAAAAGAGGGGAGAAGTTAGTGGGGGGTTATATGTTAGGAGAAAATTCTTTACACAGAGGGTGGCGAGGCCCTGGCAGTGCTGCCCTGAGCTGTGGTCCCATCCCTGGAGGTGCCAGGCTGGGCTGGGTGGGCCCTGGGCAGCCTGAGCTGAGGGAGCAGCCAGCCCACAGCAGGGGTTGAAGCTTGATGATCTTTAAGGTCCATTCCAACCTAAGCCAGTCTATGATTCTGTGAAAAAGAGTGCAAGGAAACTTTCAGGCACATTGCCAAAAATTAAAAATGAATGCAATGTGTTTTGGCTGTGCTCACTTCTGTTTGCTTTCATCTGTTGTTCAAGCAGTTGAGTGCCTTTTAATTTCAAAGACTTGAGTAAGAAGAGAACAAACATCTTCAGAAAATGCCTCTATGCACATCTTTATGAAGAACAGGAATGCTTTGGTTGATACAGAAGCTTGTAGGCTGGACAAAAGTGAGCTGCAAATGAGACAGAAGATTTACATTCTTTGATCAGACGTTTAAATGAACATTTAAACCAGGTTCTAGTCATGCATTTGCATTAAAACACTGTTCGAGTCTTCCTTCGGCTGTGGGAAAGAGATGCATACAGAATGTATACATATGTGTCACATTTTGGCAAAGGGACCAAAGCTTAGACATGTTCCTACTGAGAATGCAGGCTGGAGCTGCACACACTGTATAGCTTTGCAGTGGAAGGAGGAGTCAGCAATTCCATGTACTGAGATAGATTAGATGTAGTGCAAATAGTGACTGACGCCTCATTAACGTCCTATTAACACAAGAGTTAAACTTCTAAAATTCCATTGTAGACAATGAGTTTTCTTTTTTTTTTTTTTTTCTTTTCTTCTGGTCATTTCATAGCATTTTTTTACATCATCATTTTGGCAATCTTCATGTTGCATACCAATCTCCAATCTTATGGCATCTTTTATACTAAGGATTGCCACAGATCCCTAATTTTCCTACTTGTTTGCAAAGAAATGATTTCTTTCCAGAACTGCACTTTCTGATTATGAAGTTTGAAATATGAAGTTATGATTATGAAGCCCAGACACTGACTGTTACAATTTGGACTTCTTCTGTAAGTGGGAGTCTGTAGATTTCTGACAGGCCAATATGAGGTTTTTCTCGTTGTCCTACAGTGTAGTAGACGCTCTCTGCACCACCTTCCCTAAATACTGAATGTCCCACCTTGTCCCTTTTACACCAGGTCTTGCTGCTGAATGTTCCACCCGTGTGAAAGCAGACCCAGTTACATGAGCATGGGGCAGGCCTGCTCTGCTGCTGGTGTTGCCCACTTAGTGATCCTAAACTGGAAGGCTGCCGGTATTCAGAGACTGTGCTGGAGCTTTTCTGAAGGTTAAAAGAAGGTGATGACTTCAGGGTGAGCACCAAGCTAGCTGATTTAGAAACACCTTGGGAAGCTCTCAGTAGCAATTGATTTTTGTTGCTGTTATTGAGATGTATGGCTTCACGCTGAGGTAAGCTGCAGGGGAAGGAGGGCTCGTTGCCTTTCCATGCTGATTATGATATCCTATTGCACAGGCAACTCTGGGTGCAGTACAACTGCATAAAAGATTTTTAAAGATAAAACTGAGCAGCACCTCTGTGTGTCCGTGGATCCCTGCCCATGTTTCACCTCCTCTGAAATGCTGAAGGCTTTTTTTTGATAATATATCTTTCCAGTCCCACTTTCAAGAGTGCATTCTTAGTCCATCTGATAGATGCTTTCCTTCCAGCTTCACAATTATCTCAGTTTTTCTTTCGTTTTCAGATGCAATTTGTTCTAAAATATGGACAGCTTTCCTTTGTTTCTTTAGTAGTATATATCTTACATGACACTTACGCAGGTTAGGAAATCGTCCTCGGTTCTTACTGTGTTTAGCTAAGTGCCTTTTTGTTCCGTCTCATCAGAAGACTCATAAGGAAGGAGGAGAAAAGGACTTGTCTCATCCCTTTGAATTAATAACAGAAGATATTTCTGGGAGGAACTACGAGAAAAAGAATTCATATGCAGAAGTAAATGCATTTTCACACTGTTCCTGTAAAGCTCTTTTGCAAATAAAACATTTCTTTTTTACTCTTATTAAAGCATTAGTAAAAATAGAAAAGGCAGTTTCTGTCTCTGGATTAAGTGAAAAACTCTCAGCACCACCTCCACTGGGAGAAGTGCCCCCACCTGGGGGGTCAGCCCAGTGCTGCTTCTGGCTTTTGTTTGTTTCTCTTCCTGCTGGTGGTGATGGTGTGCTTTTGTTAATGGCATTCATTGGTGTCAACACTGTGTTAGAGAAGGAAGTAAGCAATGATCTATTATATTTCTGGCAGGGATGTTATCAAACAGCTTAGGAAGGACAGCCAATGCAGGGTAGTTACATGTTGTCTAAGGGATTTGAGATAAAATGGAGGCTTGTAAAACAGATGTGTGTATAGAAGACTTGATGCACTTGCGTATGTTTGTGGTGATTAGAAAAACAGATAAATGCCACATCTAGAGCAGATTGGTTTGCTGGCTAGTGGTAAAATTCTTTTTCTAGCATTCCTAGGATTTTCAAATAGCTTACTCTTTCTAATAAGCCCATGTTTGCCAAGTCACGTTTTTAATTAAACAAATTAAATAATTTAGTATGTGCTCTTAATTTCTCAAAGTTAGGTCAACTGGACCAAATTTTGAGAGTTATGTTGAACGCTGCTGTCCTGCTTGTGCCGTGTTCCTCGGTCTTTTGCAGCTGTCCCCTAGGTGGCACCAAGACCCACAGAACGGCCCCCTGCCTTCGGAAAAGGCCCCAGAGCTGCTGGTGGCGCCGCAGAAACATTTTGTTGAGCGCTCGGTGGTTGCCCATCCTTTAGTTACTGCTACCATTCCTCCAGAGACAGCGTGGTTGTCCTGCTAAGTCACAAATGCTAGTGATTAGAACTCGATCAACTAATGGTTTTAGTTGTTATGAACTTGGAAAATTAACTTGGAAGCGTCTGATGTAGATAACTTAAAGGACACCGAGCAGTGCAATAGGCTGTGACATGCTTGTGCTCCGTTTGGCAAGGAGCTGCTGTTGGTGTAAGTGCTCCTAGCACAGCTCCAGTCCTGGTCCCGCTGTGCTGGCAGTGTTATCACTCCTGCATCTATCCCTTCTGTGGCTGCTAAGTGCAAGGACGTGTGGGACGCATGAAAGTTCTGGTTGTCAAACATTAAGTATGAAGCATTTAATCTCTTCTGAAAAAAAAAAAACCAAAAACATAATTCACTTTTCTAAGAGGACTACAGTGTGACATCACTAGATTCATGTTTTGTTTTTGTTCTCAAGAGGAAAGTACTGCTTCCTCACTGGAACAATTCCTCTTTGGCAACAGAGATTTGATAATGATAGCAAAAAAAACCAAACCAAAACCAAAACAAAACAAAACCAAAAAAAGCTTGTTCCTAGCAGCTTGTTTTGTTACAGTTATTCGTATCTGGATAAGAGTATCAGATAGTAAGTTGCTTTAGTAAGTTACTAATGTTAGTGTCCACATTTCTTATCAATAGATGTTACCAATATATACCATATATATACCAAGATATACCATACCAATAACAGGTACGTTGTGAGCTGTTCTAGAGCCAGTGTTTCCACCACTGTTTCATTAAAGTGCAACACAATTTGGCAGAAAATAAAACCCTTATGTTCCAGACTGTCCACAGATCCCAGAGGGGATGGCTGGGCTTAGATTCTAAGTGATGCCCTAATTCAGTAATAATAGCCCGGCAACATTCAATGTATTGAACTGTGACAATTACAGATGTACTAACAGCATGATACACTTTCAATCTAGTTGCATTCAGTGAGCTCCTATGGTCATACTTAAGGAATCTGGTTGCATTCAGTGAGAACTCTTATGGCTACATTCATGAATAGTGTACTACGTTGAAGCAATAGATGCACCAATTCTTGGGATTCCTGGTCATAACTTTACTGCCTGCAAAGCACACACAAAGGAAGGAGAAGCCTGTCCACAAGCGCATCCGTTATAAGACCAACTCTACAGGGATGTCTGAGTTTCCTGAGGAAATGCTGAATATTATCAAGAGTTCAAATCTTACCCAGAGGTGCCCCTATGGGTGGAAGGAGAAGCCTGCCAACTGCTTCCGGGAGTCAGAGGTGGTCTGTCCCTGGCGTCATACCTTTGTTATGATTGGTGTACAATGCTCTTGCTTCACTTTTCAAGGTACTGAGTAGAAGAATTCAGGGTGCATGCTCAATGAGGAGTAGTCACATCTTCAAGGCAGGCAGCTTTTGTGTTGGATGTGTGTTTTATTATTATAATGAGCAAATTTCACCCAGAGGATGGTATTTTCTCAAAGAATGACAGAGCATTGGCTCTGGGTAACAACCAGGCAGCTGATCAGTTCTGTAGTACTGTCAGGTTCCCATCCTGGCAGTGGTATCACAGACCTGGCCATGGTGTCTTCACTCTGCTCCACCTCCATTGTGTTTCTCTTAGAGCCAGCACATCAAGCTCCTCTCATGTTGACAACACTGAAGGTTTCCTAGGGAGCTTCTGTAGAATGGATTCCTTGCACACCAGCTGCACTCTGCTTTTGCACTTTTCCTTAATTTGTAAAGAACACTGTATCTTTAATATAAATCTAACTTCTAAGTCACTGCTAGCAATGATTCCACAATTACTACACGATCAAATGTGGCATGGTATTTTTGGTGTGCTGGCAGAGGAAATGTTTGTCTGCAGCAGCTGCCATGCTTTCATGCTTCCCAAGCAGACTACACACAAGTTTACTTCACATGGATCTTCTGAGATATGACATAGATGCTTTGGACAAAGAGGAATTGGGAATCTTTTGCAGCTGGAGTTGTATGGATGACAGAGCTGAATTTGAAGGGCAGCATGATATCCAGTGCCCAGCCCTGCAGGTTGTTTGAGAATTTTCACATAACAAAAAGGGAGGTGGAATGGATGCAGTGGTGTCTCGTGAAGAATTGGTATTACGAGACATTTTTGTGGTCTTCAGTTTGGAGCATGATTCTGGGTTTTGTTGTTGATTTTTAAAATTATTTTAGAACTAATAGAACACATATTTTCTGAGTTAATTTGGCTATCATAGAGAGTTCGGAGCTGTGTCATAGAATGCTTCTCTTGCAAACCACAGACTAACTGACCATTAACTATCATCAGGCAGGAGGATGTTTTTTGACATGTAAAAATACAGAGAATGGAGAATGCAGTAAGCAACAAATAATGAAATTACTATTAATAGTAATTATCCCAAGGCTGCAGTTCTTGGTGAAAAAGTTGTCTTTGATTTTAATACCTGCTTGGTTGTGACTGTCATCTATTTGCTGTCAGTTGCACAAAGTTCTAGTAACAAAACCCACGTATCTCTTTCCTGCTTGTCTTCATCTGTTAGAGTTGTTCCTTGTGGCTGCCTGTATCAGAAGCTAGCAGGGTGCAGAGCTGGAGCTGAGAACCTGCTGCGCACAGGGTGTGTGTTTCAGGGGATGAGACTGGCTCTGCTTTGACCCCATCCGGTCCATTTCACATCCTGTGCTTCAGAAGTTCCTGATCTGAACTAAAATACCAGTATAGATGCAACCTGTATTGCTGCACCTCAGAGCACCAAACCAATGATGTTCCATGAGCAGTAAGTAGCTTAAAATCTCACACAGACTCTTTTGGAATTTTTGATAGGCCCTCAGTGTCTGGTTACACTTCGTCTAAAGCAGCAGTGCAGCCTCTCAGCTGAGATGTCCCGTGTGGTGTCCATTGTACCTATGCTCTGTTAGGCACAGAAGGATAGAGTGCTTGTTTAGTAGTAATTGTAAATTCTCATTCCTTTTCTGACAACTTATTACTGCTCATCTAATGGGCTTTCTCCAACAGATCTTATTCATATGATTGCTTAGCAAAGCAAAGTCTTACCGAGTTATTTCCTTTTGTTTTAATAAAACATTAATCACCGTTGAAATTCATATTTGGAAAGACAGTGTTCTTCTGCAGCTAAATATTGTCAGTTGGTGCTGTGGATCAGAAATGTTCTGCTACAGGCCATCAGTTCTTTCTGAATTTTTGTTGTGATTCCTGTTCTTGCATTTGGAGGAAGCTCTAAGACCAAGGCATTGACTTTTAGGGGGACCAGTCTTGGTACAAGTATTCTGTGTGAATATAGCTTGTGTGGTGTAATTCCCAACATGTGATTCCTGGTGTGATGCCCACTGCTCTGTCTGGGTGGCTTTCCAACAGTGATGGTGGAAGTACCAGCATGCAAGGTCAGGAGTGCATTCGTTGGTAAAGAAAGAAGCAGCTGGGGCCATGTGGCACTGGAGATGACTACAGGGTAGTCAGGGTGTTTGTTTCCAATAGAGAATTCAGGTGTCAGTAAAAACGGTTTTCTGTGAAGGGTGATATGTTTAGAATCATAGAATTGTGTTACAGAGTTGGAAGAGACTTCCAAAAGTCATCTAGTCCAAGTCCCCTGCAATAAACAGGGACATGCACAGATAAACTGGGACATGCACAGATCCCCTCTTCTCGCCCTGCTGTCTGTGCTGCTTTGGATGCACCCAGGATCCAGTTGGATTTCTGGTCTGTGAGGGCACAGTGCTGGCTCATTCCAGCTGCCATCCACCAGCACCCCCCGGTCCCTTTTGGCATATTGTTATACTCCCAAGCTTGTATTGGTAGTGAGGGTTGCCATGACCCGGGTGCCAGACCTTGCACTTGGCTTTGTTGACCCTCTTTGGGTTCTCCTGGGTCCCCTGCTCAGCCTGTCTGGGTCTCTCTGGATGCCATCCCATCCTTTGGGTGTTTCGACTACACCCCACGGCTTGGTGTCATCTGCAATCTGTTGAACTTTCACTCATTCCCACTATCAGTGTAATTGATGAAGATATTAAAGAATATCAGTTCCAGCACTGACCCCTGGGGGGTTGTACAGTTAGATGTTCTTGGAAGGACATCTTTCTAGTAGGAAAGTAGTGTCTAAAAATCTGGTCTTAAATCAGAATTACAGCCCTGTTTCCTTGGTATTTTTTGGCTAAGAATTCTGTATTTTTACACTTATATAACAAGTGTCATTTCACAGCGTGGTTTCCTTAAATATTTTGATTCCTCTCGCAAACATTAGTTATAAAGAAGGCAAAACTTTTGAAGCACAGCTACGTATGTTTTGCCTGAGAAAACGGGAACATTTTTAATTCATGATCTCACCGCTGAGAATGCTGTGAGTTTGTGCAATGAGTCAGTGATGGAGTCCTGCCCCAGCCAGGCTGGGGGTGGCTGAGCCCTGCCTTCCTGCCAGGGTCTGCCTGCTGGGGAGGGAGCTGCAGCACCAGCACAGCTATCGTCATCCTCTGTGCCATGTGAACACCCGGCACGCTTGGGTTGAGAGCATGTGCACAAGTCGCTAGGCTTGAATGCAGAGCCTGAAAATAGCAGATCCAGAGAGAAGTATTTAAACCCACTTGAAATCTGATCTATTGGTTTTGGCAGAGCTGAAGACAGCAGAACCTAACGTGCTGTTAGTGCCTGTGAACACGGCACGGGGCGAATGCAACATATCAAAGTTTTGCAGCTTTAGGATTCCACAAGGAAAGCATTTCTTCACCTGGTACTTAAAATCTAAAGCCGCGATTGTTTGTTGCCTCTTCCTGAGGTGCGGTGTCACATTGCTGTGAAAGCCTCCAGGACTTGGAAACCACTACAGTATTTACCTGAATAGCTTTTACGTATCTTCTTGCTGTTTAAAATGCATGTAGCATGCACTGCAAGCTGCCAGAAGCATCAGTTGTCACCTGTACGACGTTCTGCTTATGGAAACCAGACGTCCTTAGTAACTCACACGGTGCAGCTATTCTATTTGGTAAATGCCTACTTGCATTAGAAATGTAACATCTACTCTATTTATCTACATATATGTGTATTTCTTGTAACTGCCAGTTACCACAGTCAGGCAGTAATTCCCTATGCAGTTTAAGGAGGAAAAGGATTTAAAAAGAGCTGCTAAGTGCCAGTGTGTTTGACGTGCATGATTCTCCTCTCCAAACAGTAATTCTGCAACAGCACAATTGTCAGCCAAGCTACAAGAGCAACAGTGATTGATTCATTGGTGGTGTTCTTTGTAGCTGTACAGGGAAAGTTAAGTAATCTCCAGGTGATTGCTAATGTGAGCCCTTACTTTTATTTTTCTTTTTTTTCCCCTTTTTTAACGTATTTTTAAATTCAGTGACGAATTTTCTTACATCTGTTCACTGCTGTAGGATGCAAAGCGTTATTAAAACTTAGGTTTGCTCTGTATGTGCTTGTGGTGAGTAAATGCAATTGCATTGCTAGAAAATTAACATGATCAGAAGCACTAATTAATGTCATTGAAGAGGATATGCATCACAAACATCTTCTATAATTCACATAATTTAAACTTCGTTATTATTCTATAAAAAGCTGAGAATTATTTTCACTTTCTTAATGATGTAGTCAGCTCAGGTTGCTCAAATGAGACACCAGAAATAGATACATGTTGGAAGTGTGCAGCTAGAAAGGAGCAGTGAGAAACAACTGAATTCCAAACATGGACAGCAGCAGCTTCTTTGCTGACCCATGGGCATGATGCTGTGCTGTTACTGGAGAGCAAAATCAAGGAAATCGACTGACACCAAGCGTAACATTTACTTTTCTGCACCGTGGACGTAAGAAGAGATCATTACAGTCATCCTACTTCATAAAGAGCTTTTAGGCCATTGCATTCAAAATATTATTGAATGCCAGTGTAGAATTCCAGCATTCGGTGGCCTGTTGTGCTGAAGGGGACACAGGAACAGCATCTGAGACTGAGTGATTTTTGAAGGAGTAAACTAACTAATGCATCATAGCGTATTCATTTGGCACACACAGTCCCATTTGTGTGAGTGTTCATTTAGTGGATACTGTTTGTTCTGTTTCACAGCAGGTAAGATGAAAAGAGGATAACGTGTTTGTGTTCTCCACAAGCTGTGCAGGCATCCTGAATGAGTCTTGGTTACCACTGTCTTCTGTGTTGTTAATGGTGTTCCTACCCAAGTTCTCCTATACTCCTGAAAGAATGAGTTCTACACAAAGATATTGCCTGGAGAAACATAAAACGTGTTCCCTTGCCTCAAGAGGATCAATTCTAAGTTACCTGTGATGCCCTGCTGTGCCTGGCAGTGTTCACGATGAGTCCAGTTCCAGAACAAAGAGCCAGGGTTGTACTTTGGCACAGCAGGCATACATGCATGTCCTGCTGCTTTTAAGGAGGTACACTATGTCTACTTATTTATATGTATGCATACATATATAAAAAAAAGTCAGCTGGAATGGTATCTTACATTAAAAAATGGCAGCATGTAAAAAAAAAAAAAAAAAAGTGGTTTTTATAATCTGAAATGTGTGTAACTCAACTAGTAGTTTCCAATAATCCAATTATCCAACAATACCAGCCAGAAAGTGGGATTTATTTTATTTTTTTCTTCCAGAACGTTCAAAATAAGAGCCAAGGTTTGCATAGATTTCTTTGTGTGGTTATAAATTCAGAAAAACCCTAGCAGGGTTATAGAGCTTGATTCTCGCTTGTTTACATCACTAGCTTGCTCTCGAGGAGTCAATGCCTCATGCAACCAGGAAAGCAAGCAAAAGGAAGAAGTCTGTCAAAGTTCCTGTTCAAATGCACTGCATCTATCAGTACCTACTGTGCTTCCCTTTAATTCTGTTGCCATAACATGGGAACCATAATGACACTTGCCTCTTTTTCAGTCTGCTAAGATCCTTGACAAATGCAGCCAAGGCTTTTTGTGGTGATAAAAATTGTGTACCTTTTTAGACAATTTCTGCTGATACTACATTTAGAAATTGAGTCAGTACAACGAACTGTCTCCCAGTCAAATGCAGAGTTGCTATATATCTTATGAACATATCATAGATGACTCTAGCAAAGGTTTATTGCCATTTTTTGCAGAGGGCTGTAACTGAAAATTACAGATGGCATTCCAAGAACCAGCTTACCCTACCGCACTTCTTAAAGGGCACTATCAAGTCTTTTAAGGCATCATTTTTTTCCTTGCAGTTTTCTTTTCCCCTGATGTGACATTTCTAAATACAATTTCTTTTTAAATGTAATTTTATCTGCCTCTTGAAATGTACCACTTCTTCACCACTTTAATGCTATTGACATGTTTGTCTTTAGATTGTGCTTATTCTGCACAACACTATTCATCAAAGTCGTCAGCATGAAGAGGATTTGTTCTTCAGCTCAGTGTTTCCACCAATGCCTTGTTGAGGTGACCTTTCTAAAACATTGTCATAGAGATATCCATCTTGATAATTGTCTACATAGTTTTGGGAAATCCCAGCTATTTCTTTCCTATCACAGGCCTCGGCCTTTTATATGCATTATTAACCATCAGGAAACAGAGCAAGCAAGAAAAGTAGTGTGTATGCAAAGCTTGGGGTTTTAAAATGCATTTTGCTGTTTTTAATGGAGTCAAGTATGTGAAGCAGCCTGAACAGAACTTGATTTGTAGCCTGAAGGTGGAAGTGATCAGTCCTGTACCCAGTGATCAGCCTGTATGCCAATCAGCTTTGCATTTATGAATACTCTGATGGAATGTTAACATATTTTGATCAATTTATAGAGAAGAAGGCCTGAAATTTTTATTTTTTTAAAATTAACAAAAAAAAAAAAACAACAAATGTATGAAATCTTAAAAAATTCCCTGTGCATTTTGTAAATATCTGTCTTAATAAAGTTAAGTTAAAAGCCATAATTCTCAGCAGTTTAAATGCTTGTGATTACAATTTCTGTGTTGTAGCTTCTGTTGCCATTTTGCTTTCATAGTCATCTGGGTAAATACATTCTGAACAACGTTACTGGCCTTGGATGGTTAAAGTACTGGTAATGAGAAATGGAAAGAATGAGCGACCTGATGGCTATTAAAAGAAGGCTGTCAACAGAACCTTCTGAAAGCACATCTAGTGTGTGTCTGCATGTGTTTGTATCACTCTGTGGATCTGTTTGTAAAGTACAGTGCTCAGTATGCCTAAGCTGTCTGAGTCAGCTCAACACTTCTGTACATCCATCTGAGGATTAACCACATTCTGTATAGTCTAAGATTTGTATGGGAATAACGAGCAAAATCCCAGACCATAAGTTGTTGAATTTGCTCTCATTTTGTGTGGATGAGTCCCACTGGTATATACCAGGAAAATTAAGTTGATGAGTGAGAAATATTTTAGAATTGCCAATAGACAACCAGGTTTTATGGCTACAAAATTGAGCCATCATTAGATATAGCTGATTCTTAAGTAAATTTCTCAGAGAAAGTGCAGTAGACTCTAAGTCTACTTAGAGCGCATGAGAGATCTCTCCAAGCTTCCTCAGGAATCCCACTCCAAGAATATTGTCATTAGTCCAAAGCTGGGTACACAACGTAAAAAAATAAATAGTTTATAGATCTGAATCTAGAGTTTTTTCCATTCTTATTACCCACTCTTGTCCTGGATTCGTAGACTACCTTCTACAGGTTCAGATTATCTTCAAGCATTCCCAGCTGATTTCAGTGGAAAGGAACTGTCCAAGTGCCTTGTAATCATACTGTGATAATAGATGTTTTCAATGCTTTGGCACCCTTTCACGTTGCTGAAAGCAGTGATTTTATTACTCCTGTCAACTCTATGGGGTTCAGCTGTTTCCCAGCCCTTTTTTAATTTATTAATTCAGTGGAAACAACCAGACTATAAAATGGTTAAAGAAAAGCTTTCTGCAGACCGTTTTATTTTCTGCTTATAGAATTGTGTCTTAAAGCTAGGCTTTGTGAATTAGCTCTCCATCTTTGGAAACTCGGATCTTGATATTTAAAAGGAAATGTAGGATCCCTTATGGCACTTTTAACATACTCAGCACCAAGGCTGAAGATAAAACGTGAAAGTGCTCTGCATGCAGTGTTGTGTGTGTTTATATGAAGTTTATATTATGCCCAGGTGCCAGCAGTGCGTTGTTGTCTTGTGGCTAGTTCTGTGGCTTTGGGGATGCAGTAAGATGCCTGCTGCACCTGATCAGCTGGTTTAAGCTCCTGCAAACCGTGCATCTGTGCTGAAGGTAAGTCTTTTGGAATGTATCAACTGTATTTAATTTGGATGATTTGGGGAAGTAATTAGTATCTCAGGAAATGCCTGACAAATGTTGACTGAGTTGAATAAAGAACAGAGGTTCCCTACTGAGATTCATGCTTAGTACTGTGTGCTTTCCTGTACTTTCTGTGGAAAATATCTTTGTCCATCAGAGAAACAAAAAGACCTTCAGCAGATTGTTTTATTGAACTCTTTGTAGATATTAAGAAACATAACACCAGCACTTCTGCCACACCGCTGTCATTAAATAATAAATCATTGCTGTAGCTGCCTAATGGGATATGTAGCAATGCTGATGGTGGCAATCTAGACCAGAACTAAAGTAGATTAATTTAAAACAGAGCAAAAATAATAGATAGCAGAGCTCAGCACAACAGTTCTGGGATTGGAACCTGGGATCTAACCACAAGAAAGAGAATAACATAAATTAGATCTAACAAAAAAATGATAACAGTATCTTTCACGGTCCTTACTTATCCTCCAGCACCTAATTATGAAACTGTCCTACAAGCATTAATGAACAGAACACATTTTCAGCACTCCTACTTATCTGAGATCTCTTATCCTAATGTAGATAGAAAACAGAGGCTCTGGAAGGTGAGAAATGTCTTCTGATCAGAAGTGCTGTTGACCTGTACCTGCCTTTTATCCCAGAGGAGGTATGGATGCACGGGGCTTAGGAAAGGAAAGGTTCTATTTCACATCACTTGATAGTGAGGTTTGCTACTGCTAACCAACCAAGCAAAGCTATTTCCTATAGAAGCTTGGGCTTCCCGAGCCCAAGCCCATCTGTGGAGGCAGTAGGAGTGCACAGCTGGCAGTCCCAGTGCAGGGCCTGAGGTGAGAGCTGCCCATAGCCAGGCACAGGGAATCTGCTTTGGCTGCCTCGAAGGGAGCACCCCTGAGCTGCCACTGCAGGCTGCCTGGGCTACACACAGCCCCAAGAGCAGAACTGCCTGCAGCCAGCTATTGCATTGCTGTGCATTGCGTCTGTAACATGGAATGCCTTATCACATTATTAAAATCTATCTATTTTTAAAAATTATTCATCAGATGACTTAAAGAATCATCAATTCCTAGACAACGAGCTGCTCTGAAAACAAGTAAGTCTCTGTGAGAAACTGGGTGGTAGAAAGCCAAGGAAACCAAAAGTGATTGTTCTGTTAGTGTGACTTTGGTTGTTTGCCCTGTGTAGGAGTCTGACAAAATGTGCAAACGTTGAATTTGCAAAACTAATTAGCACATAAAAGTCCAGCTGTAATAGCAATCAAAACTTGCTGGTTCAACATACTATGGTTTTTTTGGGGGGGGTTATTAACACATCCTGCACATATGGCCCCAGTTGAATATCTGGAGCTGCTCATATCAGCAAGTTAATATCAGGGGATTTAGCTGCAAGTTTTTATTGGTGGCAGTTGCAGAACCAACATGTGGTCTGACTGACTGGTGCTTCCAGCATTGTTTGCATCTGTAAGGAAAAGAGGAAAAAGTGACTGTTACTGCTCTCCTTACCCTCCACAATAATGAGGTACTGTGTTTTTCAGACTCTCTGGTTGAGATTGCTGTTTGAGAGACCTGGTGGACTGTGGCTTTGCTAGAAGTTGTAACTACGGCAGCAAGGCAACATTGGTGGTTTGCATGTCACTGTTGAGATTTACTTGCTCATAGTTGTTTAATTGCAGGATTTTGCTGGCATTTTCTTTACCTAGGGACTGCAGGGAGAGGGACAGCACCAAAGTATGAACAAAGATTTCATTTTACCTTTTTCTGAAACAAAAACCAACCGAGCAAACAAAACACCCAGACAACGGAAAATGTACACTTTGTAGATTTGCTGTTTCCCAGTCAAGGTAGGTTGTTTTGTAAAACTTACTCCAACAAAATTATTTCAAAACACCTCTTTCTCTGCGATTCTCAAATCACCACTTGGTAAATTTTAGCATTTAAAATCAACATTAGGAGGAACTTCAGAAGTTTCACTAGATAGACAAACAGAATCTATTAGCCCAACGTAGGTACTGAATTGCAAATAGTTCAGTTTTGTGTCAGTGCTTGTGACTGACAGTGGTGCTTCTACTAGACTGTTTCTATACCAGACACAATGCTTTACTTAATGTGCAAATACAGTGCTTTTGGCGTGACACAGCTGCCTTTGATCTCTGTAAATGACTGACAGTGAATTATGTATGTTGGAAACTGACCGGCAGGATGTCTTAGGGAAGATGAATGGATGTGATGTTACCTTGCAAAACCTGCCAAACATCAACAGAGCTCAGATCTTGCTGGGAATCTATGCAAAGTACTTGATGGTACTTAGGCTACATGCTGGTAAAAATACATACAATAAAGCACTCTTCTTGAAATAAGTCGGGAAAACTTCTGCTCTCATAGTGAACAAAGAAAACCAGACTTGGTGGATAATATGCTGGCACTTCCTTCTCTTCCAGTTCTCTTCAAAGTGGTAAGAATGGGTTTAATTAGTCCTTTTTAAAGCACTTTAATTCTTCCAAGCATTTTCTTCTTACTTGAGTGAAATAATTAAGAAGTTTTTGTTATGTTTAATCAAAATAAGATTTCTGGATTCCTTCTTTTGATAATAATGATTTTAGTTGTGATATTTTTATAACCATGCATATTTTCTAATTCAAATTGCATTGCTTTTTATTTCCAAGGTGAGTTCTTGCATGCAAACTGCTTCGTGAAATAAGAGAACTTTATTGTAGGTAAACTGCGTGCTTGCTCAAAGACTTCTTTAATACTTTAAGAATGAATCTGTTGAATTATGTGTTCCACATATTATTGCTGTATTTTTCTTACGTTGTGTTCCATCTTTTCTTTTTACTCAAATAAATTCAGGACTTTAGAGCCCTACTGTAGATTGCAAACTGAAATTCTTGATATATATATTTAATAAGAAAGCTTAAACCATTTTAATCTGGACCACGAAAGAAATCTTTCAGTTCCTGGATTTTTTCAGTTGATGTTTTGATTGATGGTTGGATTGATGTATTGGTGTTGATGGTGTTATTTGAGCAAGCCATGTAGAAAAGAATAGACACTTGTAACACTGCTCTTCCTGTTTACATTTTCTCCTGAATTTTGTTTTTCAAGATTAAAAATTATGTATAGTGAGAATAGAGACATCTTCGATTTACAGCGATCCCATGCTTTTGGCAATGAAAAATGAAAACAGACCATATCACTACTAGAACTAAATCTAAGCACGAAGAATGATAAAGTTAGAAGTGAGACTTGGGGATCTTGTGTTTTATGGGGTTTTCCTCCCTGCCCCTCCCTAGCATTTAATCAAAGCCACAGTCATGTAATTTTAACCACCTTGCAACTCAGTAATGATTTTATTATGTTCTGTCTACTTGACAGTGCTTAGCTGCTTTCAAGTTTAAGACATCATTACAGAGTTAGCATATATTTGCTTTAAACTGTCTACAGTCTGTACTGAATATATACAGATAGTCAGCTAAGTCTTGAGTTACTCTTGCAAGTAGTGTCAATAAGCAAGCTCTGTAGCGTTTTGTTCAATGCTTGCTAACAGTATTTTGCATACCTGTCTGTATACATGTTATAATCAAATAATTACAGCTCTAATCTGATAGAACTATATGTCTTACAGATCCCTAATGTGAAAGAACTAATAGAACAAATCCCTTCTTTAAGAATATGCCTTGTCTGTACTTATGTAGTCACTAACATTCAACTCTAAGTACTGTACAGTCTAGGAAAAAAAAAAAATCTGATGTTATTATATAGACCTGGGCCAAGTTTACACTGAAACAGTGACCTAGACTGTGATCCATCTAAACATTTAATAATGTGCTTAACTTAAGTATGTGAATAATCCCTTTGAAGATCAATGGGACTACTTAAGTGCTTAAGACTAGGTTCGTGCTGTAATACTTTGCCAGACTGTGACAGAATTTTCTGCAACTGCTTGCTGGAAACATGCTACAGCTTTAACCTGAAGTACATTTCAATAATCAACATTATTGTCTTATAACAATTTAAACAAATGGACTTTTCATCTGTGTTTTATAGCAGTATTCTTGCACAAGACACAACTGCTCATGTGTGTGTTTTCAGGAGAGCAGATGGAATTTATTTGTGAGAGGCTCTATCCCAGCCAAAACAGGACAAGCTATAAATTGTGAACTCCTCATTGACCTCTAACATACAGAAGAATCAAAGAAAGTGGAAAGTGGTACTGATTGCCAAGGATGGGAATAAGCAAGAACTGAAGGTCACGGGTTGCAGTGAGAAAGGTTCTGATTAGAGTTGGGGAAAACACTTCATAGCAGGAAACTCCAGACCTGGAAGAAGTTGTCCAGGCAGGCTGTGGGTTCTCAGCTGTTGAAGTTTCTCAAAACTTGCCTGGCCGGTCTGTGAGCAAACCAGCCAATGCTGGTCCTATTTGGAGCGGGATGTTTGGACTAAATGACTTCCAGTGGTTCTTTCCAAACCGAAGCTCTAACAAAGGTGAAGATGCAGAAAGCAGTGCATGTAGGAAGAGGAATCAGTGGGAACCATTCAGCAGAATGGTTTGCTGTTCAGCAGAAAGTCAAACCCATCAACAAGAGACACCATGGGGTTTTTTCACCTTAGATTTCATGTTCAACAACTGCTATGAAAATGAGGTTGCCAACAGAATGGCAACATTTCAACAAACTCAAGGCGGAGGAGGCTGGAGGGAATGGGAGTTGCTGTATAGTTAGTAACCAACTGCATCTGTTAAAAATGTTACCCTTAAATGGGTAGTAGGGTTATTTAAATGCTTGGCTCACTGCCCATGGTTACATACTTCATGTATTTTTTGGCATCTCTGATCCCAGGCTGGCTTTATGCTGAAAGCAGGGCCTCTTTCAGATGGCTGGGCTGAAGCTTGGCATATAGCAGTCTAAAACTTACTAGTTGAACTTTCATAACAGCATTTGACCCAATGACTCAGTAGTTCAATACCAGCTACTATTTTTCTCAGGGATTATTTGACTTAGTCTCATTTATGAACCTGTAGTGGCAAGATGTAAGTGTAAGAATTTATGGGGTAATCAGTGTGTAGTAATGAGTGTAGAGGCTGCTCCTGGTGCACTGGGCAGCGTTGCTCTTCCAGAAGCAGACTTTGAGAGCACTCAAAGTTTAGGTCTTGGCTGCTCTTATTACTAAATGCTTCTCAGTCTTACAGTCACTTCTTCAGTTGTAAGGCTTGAATTGGGGAAATGCTGCAGAAAATTGTGTAATCTTCTGTTTCAGCTTTAGCGCTTACTAATTCCTGCTTATCTCTTAATGTAACAAGTTTCCTTTATGCTTTTCGCCTTGCCCCTGGCGAAAATGAAATGCCGTACTGCCAGTGTATGGCTGACGTTCATCACATTGAACTTCATGTTAATATTCTCAGAGTTCATTGCATTTTAACTTTCAGAATGTCCAGACTAATTTAAGAATGTGTGAAAACTGCTACAGATTAGAACGAGTGAAAAAGTCTGTGTGATTTGTCCTTGACATACATTACATGCTTCATTAATTTAAACAGGTAATCTGTGTTGGTTTGCATTCTTAAAAATGAATTCTCTCCTCAGATATAAACAATGTTGATTTATATCAGTAGGGACAGCAGATCACACTCTTGTGATGTGTAGGAAATCACTATCCTGTATTTTTAAACTGCTTCTTTGGAGACGTCCAATGTTGGTTTGCTCCCGTCTCAGTTCCATGCTGAAGAATAAACCTGTTTTTTACATTCTTAGTAATGGTCTTACTTTCAGATGATGGAAGCCCTCGAACTGCAAGGTAGTTCTAGTCGTGATGCTCAGGAGTTGTGCAACTGGGTGTGCAGCAGTCAGATTTCTTAACTCCAGAACCGACAGAGGGCTGTAAGAGGCAGCTTTATCAAGAACAGGTTTTCTGGTTTGGATGACAGAGGTGCAACTCTTTGAAAATACACCTCAAAATAATTCAATACATTGAAGTGTTGAACCACATGTCCCTGTAAGAGAGAGCATTGCTTTCTGAAAAGTTTCAGTAAAATCATGTCAGTACTGTTTATTTACTGGAGGAAGTACTTCACAAGAGCTAGCTGCAAGGAGGAGTGCTGGTAGGTGGCTCAGGTGGGTGCTGGGGTTAATGTCTGTATTCCAGCTAGGGCAGGAAGTTCCCAAGACTCCTATGGATTAATTATTTTATTTTTTTATAAATAAATGGTTGATGTGTTAATCAAATTAGTGCTTTGTATTTGTTTATTTTTCTTGACAAAACAATGTCCTAATCAATGCATTGTGGAATGTTCCAGTGGGAGTTTAGCTTAGTTTCATCTGTACTTCTGGAACGGGGAAGAAATTCATTGCAGTGCAAGGTGGCAAAATCAATTAAATCTTGATTTCCATGAGACAGTGACAGCTGTTTCTCATCCGGATCTAGCCCTTCCTGCACAACAGGCAATGGAACATTTCGTTCAGAGTTTTATGGTTTTAATGCAGGGGTAGAAGCAAGCGAATGAAAGCACGGCAGAAGCCAACCACACTTCGTTCTGTCTTTGCTAGACTGGTGCTCAGCACAATGGCACAATGCAAGCCAGAGCTTTTGGGATACTTGCAGCTGCACGGAGATGTGTTTAACTTGGGTGTCTTGGTAGCTGTTGACATACTGAGCGTGCATTCCTCTTGCAAGTAGGTGAATGAAGCAAATACTTTAAAGTTGAGCACAGCAGGATATGTAGTGCATGAAACCTGTGTTTTTATACACAACTGGAGAAACTTCTTAAAGGTAATGCATGCTGTGTGCTCTGGAGAAAGAACGGATGATGTCATCTAAGAGTAGCTTTCTTTTAAGTGTACACGTTGACATAATCTGTGTTATTTATGGTAGCTGAAGCCAATGGGTTAATTTACCTCTTCTGTAGAAGAAAAATTAAAGAACAAAACCATATCTCCTGGGTTAACTCTAGGCTTTAGCAACTGTGTCTGGAGTCATTGAACATTTATCATTTACCCACAAACCTTAAAGGGCAGATTGTTATTTCTGGTTTAACTGGAATTAATAATTTACTCGGGTTGTACATTACCTAGTTAGTTTCATATACTCATGTAGCTACTCTTCAAATGGCAAGAAATTCTTGAAGCTTATGGATTCCAGAAACAATTTTTAGCTGAAGTACCGTTTTAGCCCTTTATTATCAACGAATAATTTTATTGCAAATTGTGGATAAAAAAGAAGTATGCAATAATTTCTCTTTTCTCTACATTGTTGCTACCTTTCAAGAGAACTAGTGAAAAATCTCCCCTTTCCTCCTTGTTCAGTGAAGCATTTGCTTTTTCTCTGCTGTGACTGCATAATGAGTGCCTGCTGAGACGGTGCGTGTAATGCATACTTTTATGCATCGAAACTATGGGAGCTCAGACTTTAATCATAGGTCTCTGTTTACATGGAAAAAAAGAGTTACATAGGTAATCCAGTTACATTGTTGGAATTTGCCTGGTGAGTTACTGTGCATTTCATATCACTTTTTTTCTATTTAGAGGTATTTTTAAAACTTGTTGTGAATGCCTGATGGTATCTTACTCCATAGATACCTCAGGAAACACCTGAAAATTAAGCATGTGATTCATAAATACAAAATTGTAATCTATTATTTGGGAGAGGAATCATTTTCTATTTTTAAAAATCACTACTCTGGTTTATGCTTAAGTTACTTACATTTGCTATTTGACTTCAATCCCACAGCAGAAACAAGAAGCTTGAATCTGCTCAGTGCTTTGCAGACTGTGGGTACAAGTTTTCTGTCTTACTGCCCAGATGCAGATGGCTCCATTCTGTAGTTCCGTTAAACCAGGAGTCAAAACAGAGGATTTCAAAATCCTGTTCAGCCAATGAAGCCTCACTCTTGCTGTAAGCATGTATTACATCTGATAGGAGTGCTGGGGCTTTTTCCAACCCAGAGGGATGCCAGCGTATCTGAAGAAGCAACTTCTCCTTATCATACTGCCGGATGCCATCTTGGCGTTTAGATGGCCAAGAGTGAGGAAGGACGTTTTGAGAGGCAGGATTTGGGCTGCAAGTTCAACTTTCTCTCCTTAGTGACATCTGTGAAGCAAGTAGTGGCATGTGAAGCCTTACAGAAGCCTTTTGGGGCATTGCTGGTCAGGTGTTCTGACGTCTCACAAGATGTAGCCTAATGTTGGTCTTACATCTAGGGAGTCTTTTGCCTTCTTTTTTCCTCTTTGCAGCAATCTCTTCATTCAAATGCAGCTGAGCAGTGGAATGAAGATTACACTCAGATTCAATTCAATGCCATGATATTTTGCCATTGCCATCAGTGAAAATGCACTGCATATCAATGACACTTATGGAAGTTGAACTTCTAGCCCAGACAACATTCTTTGGTTAACTGGACTTGGATTCAAAGAAATCAGAAAATAGAACCCACAAATAGTTGGAGCTTCAGTTTCTCGCTACGTCATGCTTTCAAAAGCGTGCACTCCGTGCAGCCTCAGGTGCCTTGTGCTCTTGTTGATGATTCCTGTTCAGTGGACATGAGGTGCACTTTAGAAAGTTAAGCTGAATATCTTATAGTGTCTGCAGGAAAATAACTCCCAGAAGCAGTCAGTTTCAGTAATGAGACAATTAATTTTTGTAAAAGCTTTTGATAACACAGCAGCTGCTTATTTCTAAGCTCCCCCTCCCACTCCAAAGCAGTTTTTCCAGTTACACATTTGGCAACTTTTGTGATTTTTCATCCATTTCCCAAGCATCATAAAAATCACATGCAAGGATTTCATCCATTGTGGGGAGGAAAAAAAGGTGATGTTTTTTGATTGAGATATACATCTCTTGGCACAGCCTTAAAGTAATGTATCTGCAGATAAGAAAATTCCCTTCTCTTTTCATTTTGTTATGAACAACTGGTTTGATCTTAATGGTTCCATCCATCTGGGAGCTGACTACCACATAAATAGACCATGTACAGGGGGTGCAAAGGGTGTTAATGCTTTCTGCAAGAGGCGAGCTACAGGTCTAACAGATCATAGAATCATAGAATGGCCTGGGTTGGAAAGGCCCACAGTGATCATCTGCTTTCAACCCCCTGCTGTGTGCAGGGTCGCCAACCAGCAGACCAGGCTGCCCAGAGCCACGTCCAGCCTGGCCTTGAATGCCTCCAGGGATGGGGCATCCACAGCCTGCTTGGGCAACCTGTTCCAGTGCCTCACCTCCCTCTGCGTGAAAAACTTCCTCCTGGAGCCCAAGGCAGCATTACTGCTATTCCTGCACTTCTGTAACCTGCCATAGGGCCAGGAGTGGTGGAGTCGCAGGAGACAGTTGGGCAGTGTCTGATGCCTTGGCACAGACTTACCTTTGGCTCGTGCTTTGGCCAGAATATAAACCAAGTCTCATCTTACTTCAGGGGCTGGCATTGCAAGTTCTGAACTCATTAATGATCCCTCATTAGTGATGAGTTTGGTTTTCGTGAATGAAGAGCGAGGCAGACCTGTGATATGCTGATCATATTAGGATATTTATTCCCAGGTCGTGTTTTGCTCTTTAATCTTTGTGATCAAATAACTTCCTATGTTGCTTGGAAAAAGGCAGTGTTAAAAATACAAAATGCATAGATTAAAAACAAAAAAGCGTCGTGAATTTGCTATGTCATGGGGTGATAAAGCGTACAGAACAAGTTCTTAAGCCAGCTTAAGAATGACTAAGCAACTGGATATTTCTAGGAATCTTTTTACCGAAATAATGTAATGAATATATTAAACTGACCAGCAATGACAGATCATTTCAATCAAGATTTATAACCAAAGTCACTTTGATTACTGTATTCTTTTGTAATACAGTAGAGCCTACCGTTCTGCAGCACTAGTGTTCAGACACTCACTATGGGGCTGAATGCTCCATGCCTGAAAGTTTCAGAGATTAACATTGATACAGTCATGACAATTAAGTAATGAGACTCAGTAAACATATAAAGCATCATAGTATTACCTGAGGATGTTATAACAAGAAAGTTGCTGTTGGACCTCAAGTGAAAGCAGTTGCAGGAGGGAACGATGCAATGTAACTACAGTTAGAACCAAACCACACACACCGTGAAGAACTCCTCTCACATAAATCGAAAGGATGAAAGCATGTATGCAGAGACACACTGCCGGGAGCAATGCGACGATAGAGATTTAAGCTTGCTGCAGTATAGTTAAAACAAAGCAAAACAAAAAGGTAACAGCTCTTGAACATTTTGAAGATGCGTTTAGCTCTGCTCTGCTTTGGGGATTAAGAGCATATTATTATGATTCGTGCTCAGCTCTGTGCTTACTGAGAAAAGGCTTGCTTTGTAATTTATGCACTGTGATTTTGCAGAGACACCCAATAGTGTTGCAGTGCACAAATGTGTTTCGATTATTTTTAAGGAAAAAAGCCTCAAATGAGTATGAAAAGATTTCTTTAAGCTAATGTATAAATTAATCACCTTTTGAGATGATTCTTTGAAATTGTAAGCCATTTTAACACAGGGATACAAGGACGTTTTCTTAGCAACTACAGTGGGTGAATGAACCCACTGTCAAAACTGCATTCAATATAACACAACATCCATTTAATGTTTTGTCATCAAATTAAGATCCAATGAAAAAGGCCAATAAATCTATTCTGCACTGAAGTATATTTTCTAAGGATGACATTTTTCTTCAAAGTGAAAAAATCCACTGCACACTAACACTGTGCCTCCATCCATTTCTAAAATTCCCTTTAGTAGGGACATAACTTGGCAGATTTTCCCCTAATTAGGAGGTAAAGACTATATGTAAACAATAATATCCTGTTGTACTTGGTACCAAAGTAGCAGACATTTATTGCCAGTGAATAGAAATTTGTAGTCTGGCTGTTTGCAGAGTTCATACTTGAAATTCCAGAAATAACAATATTGGAGTAGCCCACTTCACAAGTGTAATTCATCATCAGAAAGCTCTCGGTCTTTTGCTGACTGTTAATGTTCACACTCTTCTACACTTGGTTTCCTTGAGATCACAAAGGAGACACATGCTTTATTAAAGGAAGTATTTTTAACGTGAAATACAGGTTCATTGACTAAGTCACCATTTTACAGTTAAGAATTACGATTATTTGTGGAAAACATGGATTACTTTGAATGGAGAGGGGAAGTAGCTTTTGGGATATGGTAAGGAGGTATTATAGGAACATATCCTGACATACTGACCCTGTGTGCCTTATGTTAACTTCACCAAGATGACAGAACCAGACTTTTTACAGTAGCAAACCGATGGCAGTTGTTGTCTTTTGCAGTTTGGACCATTATTTAAGGTATTATGTGATATATGATATCCCTGTGTAAGGTATTGTGTTATACATGATGTCCCTTAACAGCCCGTTTTCATTTTATTTACTTTTACCCAGCTCTATTGCAATTACAGTAACTCAGAATGAGTTTCCTAATAACCTTCCTCATTTTTATCACTTGTAAAGTTGTATTTCAGCTCATCGTCTGGACTTTCCAGTAAATGTATGGAATGTAGTAGGGAAGTAAGGGCATGAAAGGCCATTGAATACTGTAAAGTAGATGGAGAATGGTTGCTAGAATCTGAGGATTCTGTTGGAGAACTGGCAGTAAGATTTGAGATGGGAAGAAATAAATGTGGAAGGTGTGTTCAGCTCTGGACAGGAGCTGTGATGGTGCCTGCACAACCCCTCAGGCTTCTCCCTTCCTTGCTCGTAAAGAGGCTTCTGAGAAATGGCACAGCTCTCCTAAGCAGTTATGAACTGGTTCTCAACACCTGCAGTACAAATAACATAAACCCACCTTTACCACTCCTCCCTTTCTGGATGCATAACTTAGTAACAGGAGGAATCAAGGCAGAAGTGTTGTGATATCCTCAGTAAAATGTTGATACTCGGGTTTATGTCTTCATGTTAGCCAATCTGACCAACTGAGATGAACAGTTCTGTGAATTGTAATGAGATTTGCAGAGCTAATTGGCTGAAGATTTGACAAAGAAGCCTGAAGAAATACTCAATATGTAGAGAAGGACCTGAATAATAATTCCCCCTGAAAAAAAGACTGGAGCTGCCAGCTTGCTACTCATTGCATTTAGCTGTGTGAGGTCATACTCATGCAGCAATTGCAGGTCAGTGATGTCCTTTTTCCCGTGTGTTCTCTCAGACTTGCAATGTAAGATAGTTGTGTCCTGGATTAAATATTGCAAGTATTTTGAGCTTGATGTCTGAAAGGTTTTGCTTCCCTAGGACAGCAGTGATTTGTGCAAGACGGGTCACTTGAGTTGTGAGATGACTCACCTCTGTAATTGGAGACTGGGTTTGTTCTTTGTAAGAGCACACTGCGATGACTGCTATCCCAGACTTTCAAAGGCAGGATTTGGGATTGAAGGCTGTGAAACAGCAGTATTTCTGTTGGGTCCTTTTAGAATTTTGTTAACCTTTGTTTATTGGAAATGGGCCATGGCATCAAATAAATGGAATTCTTTGTGATAGTTTTATTGTTGTATTGTAATAGTTATTCGCTATATTTAGGGAGAATACAGATATACTATGTCTGGTGTCTGAATAGGTGTTCTAAATGCATTTAAATATGTATTTGAATGATAAGAAATACTTAAACAATTTTATAACATCCGAAGCAGTAGGCATCTATAAGGCCATTAGGAGGAAGTTGTTTCCAGAATTGTTTGAGTTGGAAGGGACTCTTAAAGACCAGCTGGTCCAACTCCCCTGCAGTGAACACATACTCCTACAGCTCCTTCAGGTGCTCAGAGCCCCATCCAATTCACATTTGTCTGAATTTTTTAACCAAATAAGTGTTTCAGATTTTCTCACTTGTGTCTGCTGATACTGGTGTCTTGTGTCTCTTTTTGATCTTTCTGCTTTTTCTATTTATTGATACTGTGTGTATGTTTGTCTTTTTCAAAGAACACAGGGGGTGAAATGCCAGCAAGACTGCCCTAGGAAGGCAATTATAAGTTTTGCTGTTAACAGTGCTTGCAGTTGATTAGAAGGGCTGAATTTTCAAATTGTTTACTATTTCCTTTGCTCCAATGCTAAGAAATCTTACAGAGCAGGGAGCAGGATGCACCTAGGCCTGTACTTCCAGAGGTGCTGCCAGGAGCAGCCCTGTGCTCTTCTTCTTCTGATGGAAATGTTTGTGTGCAGAGTGCACACGGCCTTCAGCAAACAGTCTGTGCTGGCAGCAGATTGTTCAACAGGAGTTTTGGAACCTGTGCTGTAACAACTGAGTGTGCTGAGGCTTTAGATGCGTTCTGATGACTGGAGCCGCAGCTCTGCTGGGTGTTTGAACACATTTAGTGTTCCAGGTTTTGCAGAACTTTCCAGGTGACCCTGAAGGACTCTTTCAGTGAACCTGAGATCTTTAACTTGTTTGCCCTGTGTCAAGTTCTGAAAGATTCCCGTCTGTTAAATAAAGTGGATTTCCTCCTAACACAGAACTAGGAGAGCAAAGCGCTAGTTTTTAATGAAATCTCATGTCGCAGAACTATGGAAAATGTATTAATTTTGCTTAATTAGCAGCATGCATTCTTAAATTCAGAGGTTTTAGCTTTATGTTTCGTGTAGGTCTTCAGAAGACTTCCAGGGAAAGATGATAAATGGCCATCTTAATTTCCTACATTCTCACTCTATTTTTTTTTTCTGCTACTTACTCTGTGTAAGCAATGAATAAAGCTAAAAGTTAATTCATAATAGACACTAGTGAATATTTTAACGATAACGATATCCTTTTGAAACAGCTGAAGCTCATACCGAATAAGAGATTGCCTTTTCCATTTACTTTTAGGCTATGTTTTAATGACAGTCTTCATGCTGAACTTTTATCTGTACTAAATGAAAACTGAATAACGTGTTCGGTTTGAACAGTGCTCCCCCAGCTCTGTCTTTCCTCTAGCCCTCTTCATGCCATGATACTTTTTTTCCTTCCTTCCTGTTCTAACACAAAGACCATATGGTTATAAATTAGATTGATTCATTGGGTTTTAAAACCCAGAAGCTGGCTGTTTCTACAGAAGGCCCTTGACTGCCAGAAGCTTATAGCAAATATTACTTCAGACTCATTTAGACTCATTTGTCTTTTGTTCTTTTTTTATTTATAATACTTTGATCGTGCCCTACTTGCTTAGTCTTAAGATAAAGAAGAAACAGACTCTGTCTCAATTTCTCCATCCTTCATTTTTTTTCTTCTTAGTTACCCTGTGATGAACAGCAAATTTAACTGTTTGTTTTTAAAGCCTTGAAGGGTTTGAGCTTTCCTCATTTTCTGTTATTAACACGAGTTTTATTTTTCTGTCTGTGAGTTCACCTGCATAGAAAGGCTTGTGTGTATACTTCATGCTCAGGATGAAGAATGCGAAACAGGAAGATCGTACATTCATTTTGCTGTGCATTTGAGCATGGATTCTTTATTCAGAGAGTGTATCTCTTCTTTTTGAAGCATATAATAAATCTGACTGTGCGCTTCATTTGGTCTTTGAAAACAAAGTGGTGTCCTCTCGACGTGAGTAGGTTTCGTAACACAGGATGTGAAGCCGTCTGTAAAGATGCGCTTCTTAAGCTCTTCTTTCTGTTATTGCAGTGTCTCCAAAGCTTCTGTCCCCTCTCAGCTGTTCATGCCTTGTATTCTCCTGGGTGCTACAACAAATCAATCTACTTTGTTTCCACCACAGCAAGACACAAGCAAGAAAATAAAAGGCTTCTAAGAGAAAGTATTGGTCTTGGAGATCTCTATTCTGCTGATCCTGGTGCACGTAGTTATACTGCTCTTGATCAGAGATGCAGCTGGGGAGAGAAAAATGAAATGGAGAGAACAATTAAAACTTGTTGTAACAGAAAGAGGATGCAGTTTTAGTTAAATGTATGTGTGCATATACGCATAAAGCATTCAGGCTGAATGAATTGCTGTGGCCTTGTGGCATCTGGGGATGTTGGAGGGCAGGGCCTGCTATTCAACATATATCCAACGTATAAATTCAAGATATTCAACCTCTATCCTATGCTGTATGCAAGATTTGACCTACGTGTGCAGAAGGGTTCCATTTCATTTTGCTTCTGGGATGTGTTGGCAGCAGACCTTTGTCCCTTTCTGCGAACACAGAAAAATTTCCACACGGACGGTACTTGGGCAAGTGGAAGTTGAATGTTGGCAGCCAGAAAAGCAAACGTCTTTTGGCAGGCCTGCTTCTCCAAGGGACTCTGACAGGGAGCAGCCATCCTTGTGTCTTCCACAGGCTTGCTCCCCTTCGGAGCCAAGCACTAATTAAGCAGAGCTCTTCCTTTTTGTTCCTCCTTTGAAGTCTGCCGCTTGCCTCTGGGAGAGGCTGATGAGGTACCCAAAGGCATGTTAGCTTCTTCCAGGCTCTCATAATGGGGAGTACAAACCCCACATTGTGTTGTGGCAAAATCGTCCCATTGGGAGCAAATGACAAAAAGGTTATGGAAAATAATTAATAATCTTCCCCCTTTTCCCAGTATTACACACCTACAGCCATCCTCACACAGTCTGTTGGGCATCCGCACAGCTGTCCCAGCACAAGTAGAGCAGAACCCTTTTAGTGCTGGAGCTGACCTATCATTCAAAGACTGTGAAAAAGTGAAACTTAAGTTTTCGTGAATTTTAAGGTATGGCCTTCTTTATGCCCCTTTCCCCTTCACCTTCTGCCTCCTTTATCTTCCCTGATCATGCTGGTATAGAGACAGTCGGGAAATTAGAGGGGAGGAAGCACAGAGTAATCTGAAGCAGACACCACTGTAACATGCACAAACTAGCTTTGTATATATATTACATAGAAGATTGCCCTTTCTTAGTACACTCCATTTTATTCAGAATGTCTCATATGCCATGGGACGCTACTGAACAAGTCTAGAGTCTAGAAACAATTTTCTCAGTATTTGTACACTTCTTTCCCTCCTATAAAATGCTTTCTTTTCCCTTTCAGCTAACAATTGCAAATGGTTTATTTATTAAATACGTATGTCAGCTCTTCTCCCAGGATTTTCATTAAGACATAACTTTGCATACTCTTCCTAAGTAGTGTAAAACAAATCTAAAACTTTAGTTGACTGCAATAATTTCCTCAAATGTATTGACTGTCTGAAAATGATGCCACCAGAAATGAGTCTTAGGAACATAAAGTTTGTAAGCTCTAAGTATTCTCAGTGCCTTGTTTGCTATTTCATTCAGAGGCAGTTGAGTTGTGACCTTTCTGCAATTCTTTCAGCTTTCCTGTCTTCACTGTAGCATCAATCCATGCTAAAGTCACTTTAACTAGCCCAGTCCAAGGAATTAGTTCTGTTACATCAGTATCAGGAGAGCCAGAGGAAGAAGGTGACCTGAAGAGCTTCGTGTGGAGCAAGTGCTGAGGAAATAGGGAGGTCTATCAAGGTAGCCCACCTGGAGAAGGTGCACAGGGTTGGCTGAGGTAAGACCTCCGTGCGAAATGCAGAGAGGAGAAGCAGCAGGTAGCAGCTGCTGCTAAGCTGCTGTTGTCCTGGCTGGTTACATATGATGTGTGTTCAGTTCTAGGAAGGGTATCAAACTTGCATGTACATGCATTCAAATGACATCTTCTCATATCAAGGAAAAAAAATTCTTGTTTAAATGGTGAAATGATCAATTTATAATGTCACAGAATATCATAGAATACTTAAAAATAGCAAGCAATACAAATTTAGCAGAAAAGTAGTGGGACAAGTGTCTGACAAGTCCAGGAGGGCTGTGCTCTCAGGAGATGTGCTGGTGTCAGTGTGACCTGGGCAGGTGTCAATGTGAGGATCGTACTGTTGGGTCACTGCTGGGACTGGCAGATTGAGGCACTGGGCAAACCGAGTCAGGTTTCATAAAGCTATTTTGGAAGCTGGGAGCAGCACATAGGTTCTCAGAAATTTGTGCTCCACATATCCCACTAAACTGTGATTTCCTCTCAATGTGAGCAGCGATTTGCAAATTTCCGTCTCTCTCCTTAACATTCAATAGGATGTGACATGTTTCTAAAGAACTGGAAAGGGCAGAGATTATGATTTAAAGTGCAGAGTGGATAATATTTGCAAAACTGGGTTATTCAGCCTTTGGCTGCAGATTGTCCAGGTAGATGAGCCTAATTTATGCAGAAAGGGAAACGTGCTATTTGCCAAAAGGCCTGCTCCTTGCTACCATGCTTCATGGATGGATTCAAGGGAAAGGAAGAATTTCACTAGAGGCAAATTTCAAAGTCAGCATAAGGAAATTTCCTTACATATATTTCCACTCAACACTAAGCAATCTGTAATGCCACTGAACTTGGATCTGAGGTGTTTTCTTCTATGTGTACAAAATGGTGAATCTTTTCCCCTTATTTTAATGCTAGCCTGATATTTAGCCATTGCCAAACACTGTTATTTCCTCTCATATAAAAAGATACACTTATCCAGTAGTTCAGTTACTCTCATTACTGCACACATTAGTCCTCAAGGTTCTGTAAGCAAGTTTATTTATCAGTCTTTTTTTGCTTGCATGACTTTGGTAGAGTTGCTTTCCTTCCATTTGAGAATTACTACTCGAGTATTTTTGCTAGAGACTGGCAGATGATTTACTGTTATCTTCCTCCAAAATGAACAAGGATAGCTGAATTTCTGTAGCGATTGCTGCCTATCTCCCACTTCTGCTTTTATGCCGCTTCTGTCTTCTGCCCTATTTTTGGAGTCTGCATTCCATCCCCCTTTTTCTCAGCCATACAGGGTCACACAAATAAAAGCTGGCAGGGATCGACTATTTGAGGAATGTGGTACAGAGGAAGAGATTCAGATTTTGAGGAAAGCAAACTAAGAATCTATTGCTAATCTCCCAGGTTTTATTCCATATCTCTGTCATAACACCTTTCTGTAGTTTCAGGGTATCACTAGAATGCAGCTGCAACTGCTCAGCTCCATTTTCTTTAACTAGCAAAGTTCTTTAATAGCTGCATTTTTGACCACGTTATGACTCTGATTTGGGAAGAGAAAGGCAAGTAAAGATGAGCTGTAGTGACACTAGGTAGATGAGAGGAGAGGGAAAGCCTCTTGTGGACTTGAGAAGAACTGAGGACCATGTGCTTACCATCTGAAGGAGGGACAGAGGAAAAGGGAGCTCAATCATCTTTTTCTTGTGGATTTCAATGTTGCTAATCTTGGAAGGATTGAAAGTCAGCTTTTGGCAGGCCCAATGTGCTTTTTCAAGCAGTGTTTTACTGTCTGCCTAGGCAGTGACCTATAGCAACTTTGTGCTATAGAAGCACTGAACTACCCATCACATACTGGCAGGAAGCTGTGCTCTACCTGTAGCTCTGCACTGCCCTGTGCAGAAGGAAGTACAAAAAGCAGAATACAGCAATGCTGCTTTCACAGAGGAAAAAGAATAATAATCTGAGCTATGGGAGGTCAGCGTGAAGAGGAATAAGAATTGCAATTTACCTTTGCCAAACAAAGCTGTAGGGCGCAGTAGAGTGAAGCAAGAGTGCAGGAAGTGCTTTCATTCTGGCTCCATCTTCCCTTATGTATGACTATGATGTGGTTTGAGCAATGCAGAATCACCCAGGTTTTGGAATCGCTGTCAAACTAGCCAGAATATCTGTGTGTGGAGGCTGCAGCTTGAAAATATGTAATTAGTTGCTATTTAACCCCCTTTTTTTTTTCAACAGAAAACACATGATGAAGTGATCAGTGGCAACGATGGGAAAAATTGATGTATTTTAAAAAATATGGCTAGAGGTATATTTTGGGATGTTTTAGGCCATAAGCATAAATTAATCGGGAACTTCCTCAGTAGACTGTAGTCATTTTCAGAACTTTAACTGGACCATATTTCTATACAAAAGTAGCGTAGTTCACTTCTCTGACAATCTTACTTTGCTCTACTCTTCCTCTTCTGTCCTTCCATTAAGTGATGTTTAAATTGCTGCCCTTTACTCTTTGTGATGTCCTTCAGTCTGAACCATCAATTTATGTTGCTTCAGCCCTCAGTTGTTTCCCCAGCTCAAAGCCCACCGCAGCCTTTGGTTGTGTCCTGGTACAGCCATGGTAAATGCACCACTCTTCCTACCTAGTAAAGTAATCTAGCCGATGTGCATGGGCTTTCCAGCTGGAAATAACCTGTCACTGCCTCAGGCTGTTCTTTCTGTTTCTTGCTTTTGTAACTATCCTTGTAAACAAGAACTATGTCTGCATTTAGATCTACATTGTGCGAGAGGGCTTTTGCTTCTGACTTCCAGAACGGACCTCTAAACAAAGCATATGTATAAATGAAAAGTTATAATATATGATTGTGTAATTGATTCTTTTTTTCTCCTCCTACTGGCACTTCTAGTACAATAAACTTACAAGCAACAACATTTGAAGCTTAGATCTTTTCTATGAAGGCTGTGGTATTTACATACTATGCTGTCCAAGTAACTGACTGTGATCATAACTACTCAGTGTCTGACACAGTAGTGATGTTCTCAGCAGTGAATAGAGGCTCCCTGTCTGTGCACAGGACTTTTGCTAGTTGGACAAATGCATTATTGCAGCTCCGAAGCACAGGCCTTGGGATCCACTTTTACAATGCTGTCTTCAACAGAGATCTAATAGAAATGCCCCGTCATGTTGTGTTGAGGCTCTGCCAAAGCACGCAGAGTCGTGAACATCTTGTTTCTGAAAACGTGATTCAGAACCATCTGCACTTCCGAACAGATTCAGGCTATGCTCATAAGAGGGGACAGCAGAATTATAGCTGAGTCAGGAAATGCTTTTGCCTTACTGATATGAATAGGATCTAATCCAGCAGTAATCATAAAAATAACTGATTATCTGTGCATGAGCGGAACATGTGAAAGTTTCTCCAAAGGAGAAAGAAAAGGATTAATCAGATCTATTTCTAATACATCACTTCATTTGGTACTTTTATTCACTCTCTTCAAAAATTATTTTCTTGTTTCCTGGCACTTTTCAGTGTATTTTCAGTATGTGAGAACTGAATTTGAATTACTTCATGGATCTGCCTTTAATTTTTTGCCATTCTTTTCACAGGGCTATTTTTGCAGATGAGAAGATCTGTGTAATATGGATTACACCAACTGTGTCCAAATTCCACCACAGTCACTTGAAACATTTTCATTATGTTTAGCTTGTCTTTGATGCCATGGAGTTCACAGCAGATTCAGCAGCAAGTCTTTCCAGTTGTGCACTTCCTGGCTAGGCTCAGATGGCTAAATATTTACCAGAGAGGGAGCTTTGCTGGTTCTCAGGAAATTTGGAGAATAAGCAGAAGACTTACAGATGAACTCAGAGCAATTCTGTGCTGAGGTTTTCAGTTTCATTCCAAAGGCAGCAATAAAAGATGTAGGGAATCCCAGAGCCAAAGCATGGCTGCGGTGGGTGGGAGGATGGTCAGCTCTGCCCTGGGCTGCCTGTTCCTGGGAAAGAAGTACGCTCTTATTTTTAAATGGGTTTTAAATGCCTTGAATTGATGGAATGGTAAAGTTAACGGACCCTTTCACTTTTAAGTGTCTTACATACGACTTGTTTTTCTGTTAACATCTGAATGGCAGTCAGAATTATAGAAAAGAATCACAGAATCACCAAGGTTGGAAAAGACCTCCAAGATCATCCAGTCCAACTGCCCACCTATCACCAATTTTTCCCATTCAATCATGGCACTCAGTACAAACATCTAAATTTCCCTTGAACACCTCCAAGAAGGGTCATGTTCTTTAACTACACTTCATATCCAGACAAAGATTTCTGCCTGACGTATTTATTCACTGCATAGTTGTATCTCTTACTGTTTTATTTCTGAATGTATTTAAAAGATTAATAAATCTTTGGCATTCTTACAAGGAATGTACATGTTAGCATTTCCACATGTGCAATGAAAACATGCAAGCAAATGAGTCTTACCATGCAAACCAAGAGTCTTGGTTATCTTCTACCTACCTCTAACTCACTCCAAATAAACAAAATCAAAACAGAAGTTGACAATGAATTGTACAGTCTTGTCTTTCTGGTCAACCTTTTCAAAGAAATGTAACGTTATGATGTGCCAGATATTTTTAATTGGAAAGAAAAATATGATAATCTCTGCAAACATGGACTTCTGATATTTATGTGCCTGTATTTATATACAAACACCAAATTGTTTTTATACATAAATATTGTTTGTGTTTAAATATTTATCTTGGAACTAAAATATTCAACCGAGGTCATCTAAGTTGTCAGTCCAGATTAATATTTTAAATTGATATTAATTCCTTTTCTTCTTTTCCTGTCTGCCTATGATACATGGAGGGGTAGGTGAGCAGAATACTGATATTAGGGCAGTTTGCACCTTCACAAGTTGGAGCTTTTTAGGAATCTTGCAGTTAAAGCCAAAGCCGTTAGATGGTGCCATGCTGTAACCAGAATTTTCTCTTTGTACACTTAAAACTAGACGTATGTTTTATCTGGCATGATCTTAAATGACTGAACCTATTCTTCTAGCACACTGACTTGTATTGGTCAGCCTTAGCCATTATGCTCAAAACCCAGACGATAAATTAAACCTGTAGAATTTTTTTTTATTTGTTTCAATGAGAAGACTGCACCATCCTGAAGATTCAACAAAAGAGAAGGCAATGGCAGGACAGATTTACTGCCCCTTTTTCAGTTGAAAGCAGTGCGCAATCTAAATGATTTATTTGTTTGCTAGCCCTGCATGGTGTTGTCTCCTGGGTTATCATTCACCTAAATGGCCAATGTAGTACAATGAAAATGATGGTACGGTTACAAATTCACAGCAATTTACTGGTTAGAATCTGAAACTGGTAAATTATTTAATTTCCATTTTTTTCAGTTACTGCTCAAGGTTGAAAACTTAGGCATGGAATGTTAAGAAATAGAAGAGTATTCAGCAGCTTTGGAAGTCCAGATTGTAAAACTGTGGTGATAAAATGATGTTTATTGTGTGTATAAATGCAGTGCACTTAGGCTTTTGTACAGCATTTGACTTACTACTGTGTGACAGTCTGATACAAAAAATTAACTCTCTACAATACTGGTAAAGCCCACCTCAAATGGAGTGAGTGCTGGTCAACCAGAAGATATCCAAGAGTGGTTGTGCTGGGGGTAGCAGTGTCTAAGGGGGACTGTTTCTACCACGGCTATGCAAGGAGTGGCAGCAGGCCTGGCTCTTTGCTTTCACAAAGTAGAAGTAATATTGATGGCACTGACTCTGCTTCTGTGAGACAGTAGCTGAGCATCTGCGAGTCCCTGCAAAACCCTAAAAACTGAAGACTAACATTTTACCTTGGTTGAACCAGTGAAGCGGATGCCGCAGAGAGTCTGATGAGAATTTTTACCTTGCTTTCCATTATGTTAAAACTCCAATAGCATTCGTCTCAACAGGGCAGTGGGTTTAAGGCAGGAAGAAAATTAATTCTTTGCCAGTTGTCATTCTACTTATACTTTTTAGATTGCACAAGTGTTTTATTTATTGCTAACTGTGCTGGTTCGTTTGGCATTATTTAAGGTGGTCTGGGAATGCTCTGTAATGCACATGGGTCACTCTGACCAGGGAGAGCCTACCAGCTTCTCAGAACGGGCTCCTGCTCACTAAAAGTGTTTCCTTAGATTTGTTGTTATTGAAGACGTTACAGTCCTGCTGATTTATTTATTTATTCACTTATTAAATGGCACTGTAAAGAAGTAATTGAAGTTCAGAACACAGTAACCAGAATTTTAAAGCTGACTGCAACGTAGGTTGGGAAGGAGACTGAATTCTAAAGCAAGTTTTGTAGCAGAGCTAATAATTCTTGTAAATGCAATGTCTGTGTGAGATATGAACTCTAATAATATTTATAAACTCCTGAAGCTGAAATTTACTCCAACACCAGACACGGATGGTGAAGATGCACCAGCTACAGATACTGTTGCAATAGGAGGAAACACAAGTATGTGAGGAAAGTAGCAGTGACCAGTTCCCTGTATTCCGCTCCCAACCACTTCCTCGTTTCAACGGTCTCCCAAAATAAATGTAGTGGCTGCTAAGAACCCACATGGTTGGTTTTCAGAAAAAGGCTGGTTACATCATCAGGAACCTGACATTTATTCTGCAACATCCAGTCCTGGACTTTCCTGGATGTGCTGTTCTGTTCTGTCTATTGGTACCAGAAAGCAGCAGAAACCACAAGGAAAGGAAAGCAGCAGTGTGTCTTAACAGCCACAAAAGAGATGAATGTTGCACTGTCCCTCCGTCCACTTTGTCTTTTGGGTGAGAAGGTGACATCCACTGCTCTCAGCTTGTGTGTCAGGTGTGGCAACGCAAGTGAAGCTATCTTTATTGCTGCAGTTGTTTACTTACTTGATAAAGTTATGAATAGAAATGACTGGGGCTAACACAGAGTGTGACTGCAAAAAAAAATCCACCCAAAACCACAGAGCAGGAAAATATGTTCCAGTGCATCTCAGTAGACTAGAAGGAAAGTGAAGTAAAGAAAGGGGAAAAAACAAAAGCCACTTACCGTGAAGCTCTGGGGACAGCCGCATGTTTGTCATCTGTAAAATCTTGCTTTACTTTGTGACTCCTGCATGGTGGGGGAAAGCTGGACAGTTGCTCTGGTGAATAACGTTGATTAATACATCACTGCAATGTAATTTAAGGCAAACTTCTGCTTCATCTTCTCTTTCTCCTGACACAAGTAATCGAAATATGGCCATGTTGGAGAGAGGATGGATAATGAATAAAGAAAGCTCCTTCAGACTTTTTATAATTAAAAAAATATTTTTAAAAATCTATCATTAGCAAACAGTGTCAGAAAAGACACCTTCTAGTTAGTGAATATTCTCTGAAGAAAATCCTCACTGGTGACTTCCTCTTTTTTTTCTTTTTTTTTTTTTTTTTTTTTTTTTTTTTAA
>NW_024962270.1:15853776-15862529 GCF_019238085.1 Lagopus leucura | reverse complement strand
CTTTTTTTTCTTTTTTTTTTTTTTTTTTTTTTTTTTTTTTAAATTATTTTCTGGTTTGTTTGTTTGTTTTTAATTTTCTTTCCTGCCAACTCAGTCTGCATTTAGCTAGACAGAAAAGTAAAAAAAACATTCCAAGGAGAACCCACAGATACATGCTTGTTCTGAAATACTATGAAATCAAATTAATTCAGGGTATGGTTAAAGTGGAGACCTAGTGAACTGAATAGAATAACAGAATGGGATGGGATAGGATGGGATGGGATGGGATAGAGTAGAGTAGAGTAGGAGGGAAGGGAAGGGAAGGGAAGGGAAGGGAAGGGAAGGGAAGGGAAGGGAAGGGAAGGGAAGGGAAGGGAAGGGAAGGGAAGGGAAGGGGGAAGATAGTTATTATGTATTAAAGCTAGGGTACATCTACATAAAAATTGCTCACAAAGAGCAAAGAAAAATGACTAGGCAGAATGTGATGGAAGAAAATTACTTACACTCCACAGTAGACGGATGTTTGGGTTTAGTGAAATAATATTTACTGATAGGAACTTACCTCTGTATACACATATAAGCTCTTATACAAGAAGTTTATTCATTGTTTTTTTTTTCACCAAGGATTTTCCTGATGCCTGCGGATCAAAGCCCAAGAGCTGCAGTTCCCTTGTGCAGACTGCAGAATCCATTTCAGATGAGCAATGCGCTTTGGGAAAACCCTGAAGCCAGGTAATAAATGATGCACATGTCATAAACTTTCTTACACTGATCTGCTCTATGGCAAAATGCACGGGAAAGGACTCAAAGGCTGAGACACGTGTGGATCTCTGCAAAAAGTGCTGATTCACTTCCATTTATACTTTCACCATCTTTCAGTAGCTATTCACAGCATTCATGTATCAAAACACATTCGGGTTGTTTTACCACCAGAATATATGGTATGAGGAAAGTAAACAGAAGCATTTGCCAGGAATGTTGAAAATGCTGCAGCCCCAGCACAATTTCTCAGCAGTTTACCCCAAGGGTAAGAAAGTTGTGAAGAGTGAGATTTTTCTTAGTAATGTCTCAATTCAGAAGAAATTTTGACAAAAGAGATGACTGTAGGCATGAGATGTTTTGGGTGGTGGAAATACCTAAGTGCTATTGACATCAGTAGTGCAGGTGTTTTTGAACGCCTTTTTGCATGCTGAAGACAGAAAGCTCGGGTACTTTGTGGTGTAGCTGATAATTCACAGTGGTTTGGGAACGTGTAAGCTGCAGCATCTGTCACACTGTTGCTGTTCTTGGGGACGGGGACTGCGTTGATTACATCTTTAAATGCTCATGTTTATTGTTTGTTAATGGAAAAAGTTAGTGTGTTGCCTGACTAAAGGGCTTTCTGCATGTGTGTTTGTGGAACCCTTTCTCCAGGTGGAAATAAGGAACACCCCTAGAAAAGAATCACTGTCGACTCAAAGCAGCGTACAAAGACACAGAGCTCCCAGTGGCAGAGATCCTTGCCAGCAGGGTTCCCATCAGAACAGAGGAATCCTTTGAAAGATATTTCTCTTCTACAGAGTACTGCACATGCCCTATACATAAAACCTCATGAGCCCGGGTTTTATTTTGGACAGCAGTAGAAAAAAAGAGGGATTTTTGTTTCTTTCTCCAGAAAGCGTAGCTGACTCACACAGGAGGCAGATGGTCACAGTGGTCAGACTCCCTGCTTTGTAACCAGCACTTGGTTTTTGCATGCTAATGATTTCTTGTTCCCAAAAATAGCTTTACAGACAGGGTCAATTATATTTTTGGATTGTATGGCGCGTAGAACCATCAGTTAGTTGCACAAGGCGATTGGTTTATCCTGCAGCACACCCCTTCCTCGTAATTGGCACCTTTTTGATATCCCGTTTATAATGGCTAAATGGCTAAAGGGTCTATCTTTACAAACAGTGCCTTGTATTAGCATGCAAATGCCCTGGCTCCCCTCAGATAGTTTTACACACAGAGTCAATTATATTTTTGCATTGCACAATGTGTAGACTAATTAGCTATCGCTAAATGGGGCACTTGGTCTTCAGATTTCAAGATCTTTCTGCACTAAGTGATTCTGAGGCGCTTTCAAGGGCAGGCTGGTAAGTAAAATTAGAGAAGGAGATTGTGCTGGCTCATCTCTCAGACTTTCATTAGAATGCAAAATGAGACATTTTCTAGTTATGTTGTTCCATTATCCTTTGCTCTGCATCATTCTGAAGTGGATAAGCTGGGATGCCACACGCAGTTCCCAGAAGGTGCTGGGGAAAGCTGTACGTGTGGGCTCCGTCCAAAGGGTACCCTGGAACTGAGGTGGTTAACAGTGTGCTTTGGATTTGGGTAGCAGTTCAAATTTTAATGTGTCTGTTTCCAGTTGTGAAATCAGAAAAGCTAACTTATTCACCAGTAGTTTTGATATCAACAATCGTTTCTGTTGACACAGTCAGAAGTTTTCATTTTGAATGCAAAAACATCAGAGCTGCTTTCTCAGGAGAACAGGGAGATGAGGGAAAAGTCTTTGTACATGGCATTTCAGATAAAATTTGTCCTTCACTTGAATTCACTTGAATTCCAAATTGATCTCTAGCTCTGCTAAAAATTGGTGCAAAATCTGGAGATAAATTTAGGCTGGGGCTTTAGATAATTCTTTTTCTTGTGTTTAACAAAACTACAAATGAAGAAACAGAAAACAGTGAATTTAATGCACTCTCTATAGTGCTTATGACAAGATGGTCATCTGTAGAACACTGGTAGGATACACAATGTAGTTAATAAAATTACTTCTCATTCCTAGTGCGCTAAAAATTGTTTTGTACTGAATGTTAGTGAGTGGTCAATGAAAGGCTGGGGGCAGGAAGATTGTGGTTTTGGTTTTTGTTAACATTTTTGAAATGCAGAATGCTCCTCAACCTTTCCTTCCTTCCTTCCTTCCTTCCTTCCTGCCTTCCTGCCTTCCTGCCTTCCTGCCTTCCTGCCTTCCTGCCTTCCTCTCTTCCTCTCTTCCTCTCTTCCTCTCTTCCTTCCTCTCTTCCTTCTTCTCTTTCTCTCTTTATTTATTTTAATTTGGTTAGCTTAATGCTCCCTCATATGTTACTGAGGGGATAGAGAGGAGATCAGAAATAATGCCAGCAGGGAATGAGTGGAAATTATAGATGAGAAACTACCTAACAGATAGATTCTTTCTCTAGCCTATATTCTAGTTTGGAAACTAAGTGATTGCACGTTCTTTTCACACCAAGGAAGAAAATCACACTTGTCCTTGATACCTAATAATGATACTATGGGGTATGCACAGTCTGAAATCAAGCAGAGAAAAAAGATAGGTTTCTTTCAGCCCAACAGGACTGATGGGGTTTATGTGCATTTCCAAAGCATCTTTTAGAATGGATTCAAATCCTGGAATGGTTTTGGAAAGGAGAATCTACAGAGTAAGATGTTTCCATACTCTCAGCCAGTGCTGTTGTTGAGATCTAAATGGTGCTGTTCTTGTTCAAGGTATGGCTACTTGCAAATGCCAAGTCTGGCTGTTTGATGCTTCCAATGTAATGAATAAAAATAAATTGTGACATAACCTGTGAAGGAGATACATTTTAACAGAAATGCTTTTAAAGAATAACCTTAGCAGTTCAGCTATTTCATAAAATCGTATAATTGTTTCAGTTGGAAGGGACCCTTAAAGACCACCTACTCCAACTCCCATGCAATGAACAGGGACTTCCACAGCTCCATCAGGTGCTCAGAGCCCCATCCAGCCTGACCTTGGGGTCTCCAGGAATGTGGCACCCACCACCTCTCTGTCCTGTTCTTATAATCCCCCTAGATACCAACAGGCCGCTCTCAGCTCTCCCCACAGCCTTCCCTTCTCCGTGCTGCACAGCCCAGCTCTCAGCCTGTCCTCGCAGGGAGGTGTTCCATCCCTCACATCGTTTTTGTGCCCTCCTCTGGATGCGCTCCAACAGCTCCGTGTCTCTCCTGTGCTGAGCACTCCCCATCTGGACGCAGCGCTCCAGGTGAGGTCTCACAGCACGGAGCAGAAGGGCAGATCCCCTCCTCGCCCTGCTGGCTGTGCTGCTTTGGATGCTCCCAGGATCCGGTTGGCTTTATGGGTGTGAGGGCACAGTGCTGCTCATTCCAGCTGCCATCCACCAGCACCCCAGGTCCTTTTGAGCAGGGCTGTGCTCCATCCTTACACCCCCCAGCTTGCCCTGGTAGTGAGAGTTGCCATGACCCAGGTGCCAGACCTTGCACTTGGCTTAGTTGAACCTCATGAGGTTCTCCTGGGCCCACTGCTCAGCCTGTCTGGGTCTCTCTGGATGACATCTTGTCCCTCAAGCATGTTGATGGTGCTGTACATCCTGGTGTCACCTGCAAACTTGCTGATGACACTGTCAATGTCACTGACGAAAGTGTTAAAGGGTATTGATTGACCCTTGAGAGACACCATGGTCACCAATCTCCATCTGGACAATGAGCCATGGACCACTCTCTGAGTACAATCTCACAACCAATTCTTCATCCACTGAACAGTCCACCCATCAAATCCATATCTTTCCAGTTTCAGACACCTCACTGATGTCCTGATAGGTGACATCAGTGGCTCTCCCCTTGTCCATTGGCATGTTTACAATGTCATAGCAGGCCATAAAAGGATATTTTATTTGTTAATTATGTGTGTTATGCATGTGCACTACATGCTGTACTTTGATACTATATACTAGATAGTATATATGTACTGCATATTTGCTGTACACTGATATGATATACTATGCCTACATGCATATTCTATGTACTACTTCTCGTAGGCAAGAAGGAAGAAGGAGAGAAGGAGAGGAAGAAGTGAGCTTGAGCTCTGCCAACACTGTCAGAGGTGGGACAGTGAGAGCTGAGATTTGTCTCTGCTGGAGACCAGTGGAATCTGCTGTGGCTGGAAAAGAACTTCTGGGACAACTCCTCTGGCCAGAGATGAACAAAACAAGCTACAGTTTTCTGTCAAGTGGAAGGTCATAATTACTGCTACCACTCTTTGGCAAATTGGTAACTAAGCCAATTGGTAATTTACTGATCAGTGCTTTTACTCAATGAGTTTACATATTTATATCTATTTTATAATCAAGAGTTCATTGTTTATACAACATTATAAAGTGTAATAACTTGCACTTTGGATTTCTTCTATATATTTTACATAAATTTCATGAGAACACTTAATTAGTTTGTTAGAATTAATGAAACCCTGAAAAGTTAGAAGTCATGTTTTATACCATTCTGGGTTTTGCTTGAATGTATCTCAAACTAATACACAAGTACAGAACTTAAACAGTTATGTAGTTTTTAGTCCAATACATTCTGTAATGAATTTGTGTGAGAGGAAGAGCGAGAATTATTTGAAGTCTGAAGATCTGTGTTTCAAGTCATGCCCTGGAGATGGTAGCTGTTCTTCTGCCAACAGCAACGCCTCGTGCTTCAGTGGAGGGAAAAGATTAGCCTAGGAAGTAGCTTGTTGCTGAGTGTATCAGAAGTACAGTGTCTCAGGTCTCTGAGCACATACCCTAAGTGTTCCTCTTCAGAAGATGCCGCATCAGATCTCACATAACAACACTTTGACTCCATACCTCAGTTTTGCTTCAGGACACAGATCTTCTCTGTATCTTCTCCTGAGCATCATTCACTCTTAAGAAATTTATCCTCTGTGAAAACAAACCCTCTGTTAGGAGAGAGCAACAGATAGATGACCACATACATGCCATGTGATCTATACACACTAATCAAAAGGAAAGTGCTTTCATCATAATTTGAAATTGTAGATAACTTTCATTAAACAAAGTTTTACACTTTTTTAAACGTACCTAATGCACTGACTATGAACTTACTTGCAGTTTGGAGGAGACAAACATATAGGGTGCATTAAAGCAATAGGTGCACAATACTTTTTGTCTCAGAAATGCTGGTGGCTAAGCTGCTGGTGTCTATCCCACATGACACCAAAAGTGATAGGAGTATATTGTTGTCCCAGAAAACTGCCAATCTCACATAGGTATCTTGAGGTGGCAGATGGTCTTGTCTTTGTAACAACGGTGGAAATGATCATGCGGTTTATTTTTAGTGATGTAAATTTGGAAAAGCAAATCCAGGTGCTCAGGGGAAAATATAAACTTGAAGGATGCTTGGCTTCTTGTACTAGATCTTTGTTTTATGTAGAAATCTCATACTAAGTTATTTCTGAAAATAATCCATGAGATATCTGCATGAATATCATTCTAGAGCCAAATACAAGACATTCTGTCGTACATCTCACAACAGCAAGGCAATGGCTCCAGCACTGTGCTCATCTCTCTCTGCTATTCTTACAGGTTGCACATATTTCTGTATTCATCCACAGATACAGCTATTGATACCTGCTGCAAAGCACGTGTCTTCTCCATGACTGGTCCCACAAAAGGGCAGTAGATTTCGACAGCCTAGTTTATTACAGATTAAATCCAGTCCTGGAGCGTTGTTGTTTACTGAAGTTTACAGTGTTATTTCATTCCCCAGTGGCCAGCACACTCATTAATTCTCGGCACAGTGTTTCCCCCAGTTTTGAAAGGATCGTGCTCTTCATTGAGCCTAGCACCTGCCCCTTCCTCCAGAAATTAGCATCTGTGTTGTACACCTTCAGCTCCCCGAAGCAGAGGATTCCCAGTTTAACTCCTTTCTTTGGGAATATTTTTTCCCTGCACTATTCACTGTGCTACTTATGCTACTTTGTGTTCTTTAAGCCATCATATTACACATGATGAGCACCCTGGAAATGAATCATTGCTGCCAGCATGAACTGTCTGTCCCCTGAAAACAGCACCCTCTGAATCATAGCACGCTATAGCAGTGTGCAATATAGTTGTTAAAACCTAATTTTCCAGACTAGGTATAAGAAACAAAGGCCTTTCTTCCAGTCATTCAGCTGTGGATCAGAATGAAATTGTTAGCGACTGGCTGAATAAGACACAAGAGGAGATGTGTTCAGAGAGGCAGATGCCACACTGCTCCGCTTCTTCCGCTTGCCTTTAAAGTGTGCTTATCCATAGCATAAGAGTTATTACTGCATTTGCCTATTGAAATGTCATTAAAATTGACTTAACAAAAGCCAAATATTAATGTAGGGTCAAAGCATGTTCTCTGTTGGCATCGCTAAAGTTTGCAGCAGGATTTTGCTCATCATTTTATATTCAACTAAATGAAGAACATCTGGCATCTTTGCAGTTAAAGCAAAATCAATACAAATAAAACCAAGGGTATTAGCAACAGCTCAGCTGAAGGATCTCAAAGACATATCTGTAATATAATTACACAGCACGACACGACAGCCAGATAGTCTTAAAGTACGTATTCACCTCTCAGGCTCCAAATGCAATTAATTATTGTGAGAAATAACTTCCTCAGCAACTGCTTTCCTTTTGCTCGGGAAAAAAAACCTGAAAACAGTTGGATGTAAACTTCAGAGAAAGGTCGTAGGTTAATAGTGTTCATAAATAGAATAGCAAGGGAATCTCAACTTTAATTGCTATAACGTAAATTACCTTGGAGAGCCCAAATTAGTGATCACTTAGGCTGGCCATTCCACCTTCCCAGTGGGTCCTGCTCACTTTGAGAGCTTAATCCGATTTTCCCAAATTCCATCCAGACGTATTGAGCTTGTGAATAATTTGCACAGTTGCAGCTTCTTCTCCAGGAATTTTAGATTATCTTTTCTTCTCCCAAAGTCTTCTCTGCCTGTTTAGTGTCACTGTTGCTACAGATGGATCACTAGTTACTAACTTCTGCCTTAAAAACATATATAAAGCAAACAATGGAATCAAGTATTAGAATTATGGAATTACCATTTGAGTAGCACCATGGCAGTGTTGTGATCTGCCACCCTGGCTGTGTGTCCTCTGCCTGAAAAAGCCCAACGCCTCATGGGCTGAGTTAGTTTTATTTCCTGCTTGTATTTGTTAGTTTTTCTTCTAATTTGAATAAGTGCCTGAGTTTCAATCACAGTAAACATTCCCTTTTAGCAACTTTTCTTTTCTGAATTATGTGGGCAAATGTGAAAAATGAAGTCTGACAAGGTCTGTGGGGCTCTCGCTCCATGGCCCAGCGTTGCAGGGGGAGAAATGCTGCTTCTTTCCTTTTAATACCATTTAAACTGGAGATTAATCTTTGATAAGAGGTAACTGTGAAGTGATTTATGATTTATGGGTACTTATGTTCAGGGGCAAGCAGCTGTATCAGTGTTTGCAACTTCTGATGGCCTGGATGTAGGATCATGTCTCTCTGTTTGCAAGGGGATGCTGTGGACAAATATCCCAATGATGTCTCTTCATAGAACACAAAAAGGAAGTTGAGAAATGTAGGCATTTTATTTTTAATTTGGCTGTAATGTACTGGTTGTTGAAAAATCATGTTAGTTGCCAGTTTAAATTGAAAAGCTTCCTGACTACAGAACTAGAACGTCCTTGTAAAGTAAGAATTATGTTGAAAAGGAAAGCATTTTAAATGCTGATAATGATAATAAAAAATGACAGAAGCTGTTCCCGAAGAAAGAGAAAGAGAATGGGAAAGGGAAAGGGAAAAGGAAAGGGAAAGGGAAAGGGAAAGGGAAAGGGAAAGCGAGAAAGAGAAAGAGAAAGAGAAAGAGAAAGAGAAAGAGAAAGAGAAAGAGAAAGAGAAAGAGAAAGAGAAAGGGAAAGGGAAAGAGAAAGGGAAAGGGAAAGGGAAAGGGAAAGGGAAAGGGAAAGGGAAAG